>NC_134401.1:38045336-38282059 GCF_050003625.1 Haematobia irritans | reverse complement strand
ATTTTTTTTTAATCTCTTCATCCAAATGAATTTCCAAGGCACAACTAAAGCAATGCAAATGATCCAAAATGGTACTCCCGTCCTATGACAAGATCATGTAAAATTCTTTGGAGATGATCCTAGTTTGCACTACTTCCGGATCATAAATTGGGGATCCAAACTACTTTTTTGGAAGCTATTTTTTTTTGCTGGGTAGGATAAGTATAGTTGCAGACAGATATTTCAGGCTCACATAGACTATTCAGTCCATTGCGATACCACAGTGGTGAACATCTCTCTTATCATTGAGTGCTGCCCGATTTTATGGACTAACCATGCTAACCATTGCACCACGGTGGCTTCCTCCTCCTATAAAAGACTTAATAATATAGGTCTATGATGGACATACATTAAGACGAGATGAAGAAAACCCTCAGTTAAAAAAGAATGACAATAAAATCCTATAAGTAAACTCCTGTGGAAGGAGTAAAAAGATCATGGAAAATAACCACAAAAATACTAGAAGTGCCGCTATTAGCATGCATGGTCTGTCAAGGAATGAATGAATGAATAAAGATGCCATCACCATCACTGACATAGTATCTCCATAGTAGACACCCTCTTGCTTACTCATAGAAGCCATCAACCCTAGTCACATATCCCATTTTGTGATTACCCATATGAGAATATCTTTGTTATGGTCTCATGGTTTGGATGCCTAGTTTAGCGGTTAGCTGGCTCAATGGCTGGCTAGATGACTGACTTGTTGACTACCTCTATAGCTCTTTACGATTACAGTGTATGTGTCGTCATTGTGGCGTTTAACAGGGCTTTGTGTGGAGGCGTGAAAAAATATTGCCTTACATAACATAGCCTTAGCTGACTAGAGCTGTGGTCTTGGTGGGATCATTCCTTTGTGTGTTGTAAGTTTTCTTGCGTTTCTTGCTTCCCTGGCTTCACTCAAGAAGACATGATCTTGAAAGTTATGCAACATGCCCAAGTTGACATATTGACACCCTTTTTTCGCTTTTCATTGTTCCATTCAAGTTGATGGTTATTCACTTAATATTCCAAGAGGAAATAGAGGATCAGTAGGAGGAATGGAAAAAAGATGCTGGATGAAACTGCTGGCAACATGTGCATTGACCACCCTTTACACCAGAGTTAAACGAAAGAAAAATTGCATGGCTGATATGACAGTGGAACGAACAAAAGAAGCTTAAGGAGGTAGGTGATTACACCTTCTCTTCCATGTCGTAAGCTGTTAGGGACTTTGTTGCATGGTTTGTTTATGGATTTGGCATAAATTATGTTGAAGTTTGCATTTTGCGTCGATTTGTTTTTTTTTGTGAAAAGATGCGATACCTCCTGAATGCGGAAGCATAGGCTTTTGAAAAACGAAGATTTAAAGTTAAAGTTCAAAAGCCTTTTATAAATCTTTTTTCTTTTTGGGCAAGAGGATTTCCATTGGTCATAAGTGTGGAGTAGGGTATTTTCAATTAGTCATGGATTGCAGCTTACCAAAACAGGCTACCAAAATATGATCAAGAATTCAAGGCATTGCCATATCTTTCTGTTGCGAAGTTCAATAAACCCCCACAAAATTGATTTTTATTTACAATCATGAGATGAGCTCACACAAAATCACCATCGTGTAATCATTATCGTACTCCTGGTATTATGAAATGTAAATGACTTTGGCAATAACCTTAAGTATTCATAAAACTTTTTTCGATTATAAAAAATCCGATTAATGAGTGAAATTAATGAGGCAATTGAAATTTAATTGGCATTAAAATTGTCACAGCTGAAGAAATTTGGAGTAGGCATGAAATGGTCCGAAATCATTTTTATTTTGTTAGGCGGGGAATGCTCGTAATGGAGTGTGAGATATGACAAAGAATTATTGGTGAATTAATTCCTGGATTTCTTTGGTTTATTTTGGGGTTATACGACCTATATGTAAGGACAATGGGAGATAACGAAATGAACGAAACTAGCAAGAGGCTCTTAAAAATTTATCATACGAGTACCCAAGAATTTTTATACCAACCAAATTAAGATAATGATGAGAGTATAATAAATTTGGCTATTCGTTTGAAAAACACCGATATATTGATTTTCGTCTATATAAAATTGTCTATAGAAACAAACTTATGACAAAATTTTTTATAGAAATAAAATTTTGACAAAACTTTCTATAAAAATAAGATTTTGACAAAATTTTCTAGAGAAATAAAATTTTGACAAAGTTTCCTATAGATATACATTTTTGACAAAATGTTCTATAGAAATAAAATTTTGACAAAATTTTCTATAGAAAAAAATTTTGTTAAATTTTTTCTAAAGAAATAAAATTTTGACAAAATTTTCTATAGAGATAAAATTTTGATAATTTTTTTTATAGAAATAAAATTTAGACAAAATTTTCTATAAAAATAAAATTTTGACAAAATTTTCTGTAGAAATAAAATTTTGTTAAATTTTTTCTATAGAAATAAAACTTTGACAAAATTTTCTAGAGAAATAAAATTGTGACAAAATTTTCTATAGAAATAAAATTTTGACAACATTTTCTATAGAAATAAAATTTTGTTAAATTTTTTCTATAGAAATAAAATTTCTATAAAATTTTCTATAAAAATACAATTTTGACAAAATTTTCTATAGAAATAAAATTTTGTTAAATTTTTTCTATAGAAATAAAATTTTGACAAAATTTTCTAAAGAAATAAAATTTTGACAAAATTTTTTATAGAAATAAAATTTCGACAAAATCTTCTATTGAAATAAACTTGTGACCAAATTTTCTATAGAAATAAAATTGTGACCAAATTTTCTATAGAAATAAAATGTTTTCAAAATTTTCTATAGAAATAAAATTTCGTTAAATTTTTTCTATAGAAATAAAATTTTGACAAAATTTTCTATAGAAATAAAATTTTGACAAAAATTTTTATAGAAATAAAATTTTAACAAAATTTTTTAGAGAAATAAAATTCTGACAAAATTTTCTATAGAAATAAAATTTTCTATATAAATAAAATTTTGACAAAATTTTCTATAGAAATAAAATTTTCTATATAAATAAAATTTTGAAAAAATTTTCTATAGAAATAAAATTTTGAGAAAATTTTCTATAAAAATAAAATTTTAAGAAAGTTTTCTACAAAAATAAAATTTTAATAAAATTTTCTATAGAAATAAAATTTTGACAAATTTTTTTTTATACAAATAAAAATAAGACAAAATTTTCTATTTTGTTTGTTATTGTTGGCTTCTCTTCAATCGTTATTGTTGTTTTTTTGATCTCAGCTTAAAGCCATGCATTGACTAAACTACAAGTGTAGCTTAACCAACAGAGGAAAAGTATGCTTGTCAAATTTATTTGGGCAAAGCCCTATAGACTGCAAGATGGTTGGATGTACAGCTGTTTCGGAATTACCACATTCCTCATCAGCATCCTCTACTTGCAGCAAAACTATCAACGAATTATCAGAATAAATTCGGGTAATTCACTCAACCCAAAGTGAACTACACGTGAACCTCCCGAAAAAATTTTCTATAATAATAAAATTTTGAAAAAATTTTCTATAGAAATAACATTTTCACATAACTTTTTTATAGAAATAAAAGTGTGACAAAATTTTCTAAAGAATAAAATTTTGACAAAATTTTCTATAGGAATAAAATTTCGGCAAAATTTTTTATAGAAACAAAATTTTGGCATATTTTTTTATAGAAATAAAAGTGCGACAAAATTTTCTATAGAAATAACATTTTGACCAAATTTTTTGTAGAAATAAAATTTCGACAAAATTTTTTGTAGAAATAAAATTTTGACAAAATTTTCTATAGAAATAAAATTTTGACAAAATTTTCTATAGAAATAAAATTTTGAAAAAATTTTCTATAGAAATAAAATTTTGACAAAATATTCTATAGAAATAAAATTTTGACAAAATATTCTATAGAAATAAAATTTTCAATAGAAATAAACTTTCTACAGAAAAAAATGACAAAACTTTCTTAGAAATAAAATTGTGACAAAATTTTCTATAGAAATTAAATTTTCACATAATTTCACATAACTATTTTTTTATGTGCAGTGTTACTTCAAAACTTTTTCTTTATATAAAGAGGATAAAATTGGTGATTTTTTTATCGAAACTAAAGATGCTGCTTCTCTAAAATAAAAAAAAAGATGATCATCGATCTCCTGGTGTTTTGTTTCGAAATCTTGATCTTTTTGCTGCTCGCAAGCTTTTATAAAAAAAATTTATATATTTCCAATTTTTAAATTGTTACTACAGCAGATCCTATTTCTTTATTTTTTCATAAAAACTTGTCAACAGTGTGTTGGAGATTTTACTGAGGAATTTTAATTTATTTTGGGGATTATTTAGGGCGAAAGCATCATAGTTCGGAGACAAGAGCCAGAAAAATACTAGCTACACTGTATACCACTTTATCGGAGGGACGGAAATTTCACAGATTAGTGTCCTAAATTTAAAGAAACCAATTCTTAAAGTAAAGATGAAGATCCTTCTTTTAATAATTTTTTTTTTATTGTAAAGAAATTTATCCTTAACATTGTGTGAATTGAGTATCCTAAAATTCAAGTTGCATAATCTTTCATATTAGGTCAAAATTTGTTTGGCATAGTGTTTAACATGATGCATATAGGTCCAGTCTCATACAGCCTCCACTTAGATCGATTTCCAAATTGTGTTTATTGATCGCTTGTGTTCAGCACATTTATAATGGTTTCCTTAATAAAAAAATAGCCGTATTGAATTAAAAATTCACACCCGTATAAAGCTAATTTTTAAGTAGTTCACAAATATAGAATGAAGAAAAGTCATCAACAGACACTCTAGATCGTTTACTTATTGAACTAAAAACAAAACAAAAATTATCAGTTTCCCATGACGAGTGAAATTTATTAGCACATCGATGACTTAAAAGAGAATGAATATAAAAATCGCTTCAAAGCAACTGCCAGATGCTAGGCGAATAAGTTTTATTTTAAATCTAGTATATAAGCACTCCAAATTTATTTTTGTGGATCTGCTGTTACAATATTTTTACACACAGATTTCTTTTAGAATTACTTGAATGTGAAGATATTTATGAGACGTTAAAAAGTTTTAGGATAAATTAATTTATCAACAATTTTTGGCAGCTTTAAATCTAATGAACTTTGCATTTTCGAACTCATTTACTCATTAACTTAAAAGTGCTAATCAAATAAATTTACACATAATAGCGTTTTTTATTAAAGCAACAAAAGGTGTTGAGAAAAAAAACGCAAATGAATAATGAACCCATCGAACATTGACCCAAGGCATAGTAGACGTCTTACAAGATAGAAAAAGTGGTTGATATGATGCTGAAAGCGTTTTCTGAAGTTTTGCTTTTTGCATATGACTGGAAGCTGTTTGGCCTTTGGTCTTATCCGCCAATGTTAAACTTCCGTGCTTTACAATCATCACAATCAAATAGACATTCAAACTTCAACAAACGTGTGAATAAGCGAAGGTGAGTTGCTAATGCTGGGTGAAGTCTCAAAAAGCTCTTAATACAATCACAATCACAACTCAAATCATTTTCAAATTAAGGCAAATTTTGAATTTTAAACAAAATAATAAATAAATAAGTAAAACATACATAGAAACAAAACGTAATGGCTACGATCATACCAAAATACATGAGAATATTTTAGTAGAGTACATTAAATTAAAATATTTATATTTTCATTTTATATTAATTTTAATTTAGGTTTTTATTTTAAATTTAATTTTAATTTTAAATAATAAATTATAAGTTAAATTATATTTTAAAATTTTAACTATTAATATTGATTTCAATTTAAATTTATATTTATATTAAATTAAATTTTAATTAATTTAAATTTAACATTTTAAAATTTTGATTTTTTTCAAATTTTATTAAATTTAAATATAAATTTATTTAATTTTTTAAATTTGCGTTTAATTTTTATATTTTATAAAAATTTTAATTTGATTGTGATTTAATTTCAATTTGAATTTAAATTCAAATTAATTCAATTAACAATAAAATTAAAGGTTATAATTAATTTATATTTTAAATTTTTAACTGTAAATATTGATTTTAATTTTAATTTTAAGTTTAAATTTTATTTTGAATTTTAATCTTAATTTTATTTTCAGTTGTAAGAGTAAGCTTAAAACCCTTAATTTTAAGTTTAATATTAGTTTAATTTTTAAATTTAAATTTAATTTTATTTACTTATTGCTTAATTTATTATAACTACAAATTATTATAAACTAATTTATACGGATAGAAGCTATTGGCCTAGAATTCAAATTTTAATTTCAATTTCGATTTTAATCTTAATTTTAATTTTAATATTAATTTAATTTAATTTAATTTAATTTAATTTAATTTAATTTAATTTAATTTAATTTAATTTAATTTAATTTAATTTAATTTAATTTAATTTAATTTAATTTAATTTAATTTAATTTAATTTAATTTAATTTAATTTAATTTAATTTAATTTAATTTAATTTAATTTAATTTAATTTAATTTAATTTAATTTAATTTAATTTAATTTAATTTAATTTAATTTAATTTAATTTAATTTAATTTAATTTAATTTAATTTAATTTAATTTAATTTAATTTAATTTAATTTAATTTAATTTAATTTAATTTAATTTAATTTAATTTAATTTAATTTAATTTAATTTAATTTAATTTAATTTAATTTAATTTAATTTAATTTAATTTAATTTAATTTAATTTAATTTAATTTAATTTAATTTAATTTAATTTAATTTAATTTAATTTAATTTAATTTAATTTAATTTAATTTAATTTAATTTAATTTAATTTAATTTAATTTAATTTAATTTAATTTAATTTAATTTAATTTAATTTAATTTAATTTAATTTAATTTAATTTAATTTAATTTAATTTAATTTAATTTAATTTAATTTAATTTAATTTAATTTAATTTAATTTAATTTAATTTAATTTAATTTAATTTAATTTAATTTAATTTAATTTAATTTAATTTAATTTAATTTAATTTAATTTAATTTAATTTAATTTAATTTAATTTAATTTAATTTTAATTTTAATTTTAATTTTAATTTCAATTTTAATTTTAATTTTAATTTTAATTTTAATTTAATTTTAATTTTAATTGTAATTTTAATTGTAATTTTAATTGTAATTTTAATTGTAATTTTAATTGTAATTTTAATTGTAATTTTAATTGTAATTTTAATTTTAATTTTAATTTTAATTTTAATTTTAATTTTAATTTTAATTTTAATTTTAATTTTAATTTTAATTGTAATTTTAATTGTAATTTTAATTTTAATTTTAATTTTAATTTTAATTTTAATTTTAATTTTAATTTTAATTTTAATTTTAATTTTAATTTTAATTTTAATTTTAATTTTAATTTTAATTTTAATTTTAATTTTAATTTTAATTTTAATTTTAATTTAATTTTAATTTTAATTTTAATTTTAATTTTAATTTTAATTTTAATTTTAATTTTAATTTTAATTTTAAGTTTAATTTTAATTTTAATTTTAATTTTAATTTTAATTTTAATTTTAATTTTAATTTCAATTTTAACTTTAATTTTGACGTTACTTTTAATTTTATATATTTAATATTAATTGTTAATTTAGATTAGTTTTAATTTTAATATTAATTTAAATAAATAAATAAAAACAAAACGTAGTGGCCTTAATCATCCAAATTGATGTTAAATATTTATATTTTTAGTATATATTAATTTTAATTTTATTTGATTTAAATTTAGAATTTTTAAGCATTCAAATTTTATAAATTTTTAAAAATTTAATAAAAATTAAAAATTTTATTAAAATTAATTTAAAAATTTTTAATTTGTATTTGTTTTTAATTTTTATATTTTTTATTTTAATTTTTCAAAATTATAATTTAAATTTCAAGATAACTTTTAAATTTTTAACTGTGGTTATACTTATAATCTTACACAAAAAAAATCCGATTCAATCACGAAATTAATTGATCCAATTAATTTTTTAATTGAAATGTCTTCAACCACGAAAATGATAGTATAAATCACAGTTTTAAGTGGGCATAAAAAATAATACTTGATTAAAAAATTAATTGATTTTATTACCAAATTTCAGTAATTTTTTAATCGATTCAATTAAAAATTTAATTGATGTTGATTGCAAAACTCAATTAATTGTTTAATAAAAAAGAAACTATTTTCAATCACTTTCTGAATTGGCTTAGTGGTTGTAGTTTGATTAAGAATTGATTGCTTGTAATCTTTCAAATTCGATTAAAAAGTTAATTGAATCAATTAATTTTTGTATTAAAAATTTTAAAATTTTCAATCAATTAATTTAATATTTCTATCCCGAATAAAAAGCTAATGGTATCAATTAATTTATTAATTGAAAAAATTGTTCATCTTCAATTAAATTTTTAATTGCAAATATTTTGGTGATATTTTTTTTTGTGTAATTTTAATTCTTTAAATTTATTTTTCATTATTATAACAATTTCCCTTTATGACTCACCTTTGGCTCACGTATATGCTCCGAGGTTTGGGTGGCTACACCAATACTATGGCCACCACCACTACTGCTGCTACCGGTTCCTCCATTCACCATACCACCATTGACTCGATGCTCTCCTCGAAGATATCTTGTAGAACGCATTTCTTCCTCTTTCACTGTATATTTGTCTTTATCCTTGGATTTTATGGTCTGTTGAGTACCAGCACTACTACTGGTACTGCTACTCATACTTTTACGTTCGGCTTCTTTTTTATCTGCCGTCCCTGAAGCAGTATGGGTTCCACCGCCAGTGAATAATTGTTTGACTTTTTCGAAACCACCCAATTTTTTGTTACGCTTCAATGTTGAGGTATTCGTTTTGCCGTCGACATCTTGTGGTGTTTGCGATTGTTGATCGCGCCTCCTTAGAGTAGAACTATTCGGCTGCGTTTGAGGATATTTATCCAATAGGGGATCGAAATGGGAACCATCATCTATGGAACGTTCGCGATAGAGGTAATTATCCGCCGAGCGTTTGGCAGCCTGTCGTAATTGTTCACAATGACGACGTTCTTTTTTGAGGAAACTCTCACAGGATTTAATGTCATCGGCAATGGTACGTTTGCGCCATCTATAATTGTGAAAGAAGAGTTGTTTTTAATCGAATGTTAGTATGGAACGTAATTTTTTGCCTTGCTATCGTATCCGCTATTCATTTCCCTGGTGTTTTTCTATTGTGAGCTAATCATATAAAATGAAGACTAAATTCTACCAAAAATTGCAGATATTTTAATGTTTGATAGATTGGTAAAATTCCCCTCCAAATAAAAGGTACTTCAACTTACTGTAGAAATAAAATTTAAAAAAATTTTCTGTAAAAATACAATTTTGACAAAATTTTCTATAGAAATAAATTTTTTCAAAAATTTTGAAATAAAATTTTGACAAAATTATCTACAGAATTTCGACAAAATTTTCTATAGAAGTAACATTTTGATAAAATTACTATAGAAATAACATTTTGACAAAATTTTCTATAGAAATAAAATTTTACCAAAATTTTCTATAGAAATAAAATTTCGCCCCATTTTTCTATAGAAATAACATTTTGACAATATTTTCTATAGCAATTCAATTTTGTTAAAGTTTTCTATAAAAATAATATTTTGACAAAATTTTCTATAGAAATAAAATTTTGACAAAAATTTCTATAGAAATAAAATTTTGACAAAATTTTCTATAGAAATAAAATTTTGACAAAATTTTCTATAGAAATAAAATTTTGATAATATTTTCTATACAAATAAAATTTTGACAAAATTTTCTATAGAAATAAAATTTTGATAAAATTGTCTATAGAAATAAAATTTTGATAAAACTATCTATAGAAATAACTTTTTCACAAAATTTCCTATAGAAATAAAATTTTGAAAAAAAATTCTATAGCAATAAAATTTTAACAAAATTTTCTATGGAAATAAAAATTTGACAAAATTTTCTTAGAAATAAAGTTTTGACAAAATTTCCTATAGAAATAAAATTTTGGCAAAATTTTCTATAGAAATAAAATTTTGAGAAAATTTTCTATAAAATTAAAATTTTGAGAAAATTTTCTATAAAATTAAAATTTTGAGAAAAATTTCTGTAGAATTAAAATTTTGAGAAAATTTTCTGTAGAATTAAAATTTTGATAAAATTTCCTATAGAAATAAAATTTTCCAAAAATTTTCTACAAAAATAAAAAATTTTCTATAGAACTAGGTTAGGTTAGGTGGCAGCCCGATGTATCAGGCTCACTTAGACAATTCAGTCCATTGTGATACCACATTGGTGAACTTCTCTCTTATCACTGAATGCTGCCCGATTCCATGTTAAGCTCAATGACAAAGGACCTCCTTTTTATAGCCAAGTCCGAACGGCGTTCCACATTGCAGTGAAACCACTTAGAGAAGCTTTGAAACCCTCAGAAATGTCACCAGCATTACTGAGGTGGGATAATCCACCGCTGAAAAACTTTTTGGTGTTCGGTCGAAGCAGGAATCGAACCCACGACCTTGTGTGTGCAAGGAGGGCATGCTAACCATTGCACCACGGTGGCCCCCTTTCTATAGAACTAAAATTTTGAGGAAATTTTCTATACAAAATAAAACTTCGAGAAAATTTTCTACAAAATTAAAATTTTGAGATCATTGTCTATAGAAATAAAATTTTGAGAAAATTTTTTAGAGAAATAAAATCTTTGGAAAATCTTCTGTAGAAATAAAATTTTGTCAAAGTTTTCTTAAAAATAAAATTTTGATAAAATTTTTTATAGAAATAAAATCTTTACAAAATTTTCTATAGAAATAAAATTTTGATAAAATTTTCTATTGAAATAAATATTTGACAAAATTTTCTATAAAAATAAAATTTTGCAAAAATTTTGTATAGAAATAAAATTTTGACAAAATTTTCTATAGAAATAAAATATGGACAAAATATTTTATAGAAATAAAATTTTGAGAACATTTTCTAGAGCAATAAAATTTTGCAAAAATTTTCTATAGAAACAAAAATTTTGATAAAATTTTTTATAGAAATAATTTTCTATAGAAATAAAATTTTGATAAAATTTTCTATAGAAATAAAATTTTGATAACATTTTCTATAGAAATAAAATTTTGACAAAATTTTCTATAGAAATAAAATTTTGACAAAATTTTCTGTAGAAATAAAATTTGGATAAACATTTTTATAGAAATAAAATCTTAACAACATTTTCTATAAAAAAAATTTGCAAAAGTTTTCTATAGAAATACAATTTTGACAAAATTATCTACAGAAATAAAATTTTGACAAAATTTTCTATAGAAATAAAATATGGACAAAATATTTTATAGAAATAAAATCTTTGGAAAATCTTCTATAGAAGATTTCAGTTAAACTGCCTGAATTTATTCTGATAATTGGTTGATAGTTTTGCTGCAAGTATAGGATGCTGATGAGGAATGTGGTAATTCCGAAACGTGCGTCCATCCAACCATCTTGCAGTCTATAGGGCTTTGCCCAAATAAATTTGACAAACATTCTTTTCCTCTGTTGGTTAAGCTACACTTGTAGTTTAGTCAATGTATGGTTTTAAGCTGCAATAAAAAACAACAACAATGCTTAAAGAACAAAACCAACAATAACAAAACAAAACAAATGGAAAAAGAAGAGGAGGCACGCTCAAAATAAACCCAGCCATGTGAATTCAAATCGATGATTTGACAGTGGCACAATTTTCTATAGAAATACAATTTTGACAAAATTTTCTGTAGAAGTAAAATTGTCTATAGAAGCAAAATTTTCTGTAAAAATAAAATTTTGTCAAAGTTTTCTATAAAAATAAAATTTTGACAACATTTTCTATAGAAATAAATTTTTGACAAATTGTGATGGTTTTGCCGGCGTTTGGAAGCCATAATTCGTGCTATAGGTAGCCAATATAAAAAAAATTTCTATGTAACCCAATTGATTCAATGCTAATCTTATACGTTTCCACTAAATTTTGTTTGTTTGTTCATTCATTATAGGCTCTCAACTTACCTTGTCACCAAATCTCCATTAAAAGATTCCTTGCGAAAATCATTTTCAATACCCGAATCACCCTTATCGAAACTCCTCTGCTGTAGTTTATCCCGTTTCAAGCTACTATGCCAACGATCTTCACTGGATAGACGTCCATTGGTCGTGCGTTCAGAATTCAGATCATAGCGTTTCATATTCTCGGGTGATGAACGATATTGATCAGTGGTGGTAAATTGTGAATCAAATGACTTGGGTTCATAATCGCTAATTACTTGAGGACGAAGATGATTTTCTCCCAAGGCGGGAGAACTTTCACGTTGCAGTTTTCCCGAATAAGAATCTAAACGTTCACGATGTCTTTGCGACTCCAACGCGAGAGGAGGAGGAGAAGTTTCCCTTATGGGTTTTCCCGAATATGAATCCAAACGTTCACGATGCCGAGTCTCTCGCACATGAGGCTTACCATCTGTATCGAATTGAGTTTCTCTTTCATAGACCTCTTTTACACCTCCATGACCATCATCATAGTATTTGGTGTGCTTATAACGTGATGTCTTCTCCATAGTGGAAGCGGGACCTGTGGATACGGATGTTGTTACCGTTGGAGATATGATATCCAAGTGGGATCTCTCTGGTGAATATTTATTGAGAATCTCTTTAACTTCAGGTTTATGGAATCTTTGTGAATCCTGGCGAGTTTCTCTTTCAGCACTTAATGGATAACGCCTGGGCTGATAACTGGGTATATTTTCACGATCCTCAAGTAAACGATCATGGGATTGGTCACGGGAATGATAACCATTCCTTTCCAGAGTGGTTGAATCACCAAATCTTCGAGTCAATATACGTGATTCCAAACGAGCTCTTCTATAGCCCATATCATCATTGTGATTTATTTCCCTGGAGGGCGTATGATATCTCTCGGTGGAATGGAAACCATTTTCCCTGGTGGGAGTTAGACTACGGATTTTCGGTACAATTGGAGGTTCTGCAGGCGACTTACTGCGTTTCGATGTTTGCATGTCATCTTCATAGAATTTTCGAGTTTCCAAACCTAAACCCTCATCCTCATCACTAAGATTACGAGGCGATAGCATTTGCCAAGGTGAGGGGGAAAAGGAGCCACCAATGTGTATGGTGGTTGATCCTTTGGCCGCATTATAGCTAGGCGAGTAGTTATTCCTTTGACTAGTTACAAAATCCGTTTGATCCTCGGGAGGTGATCGATTAAGGACCGTAGTGCTGATCAACTCACGTTCCGGAGTGAAGATGTCCCGGGAAGTTGAACGCATTTCCCTCACCGGCGAACGATAATCACGAACGGGTGAACGATTGAATTCACGTCTGGCCCTGGGTTGATCTTCTTGCAATTCCAATTGGGCATAGGTAATACCTTCATTGGGCCTTATATAGGAAAATGCGGGGCCCGATATTGTAGGAGGTGGAGAAAATCTCTCCATGGAAAGCCTTTTCACCATACCATTCACCGTATGGCCCTTGGTAAGGGGCAACTTTTGCACTGGCAATTGAGAGCTGTGCATGTTTTCTTGTGACTTAGCTTGTAGCGTTAGAATTTTCTCTTTAATTCCCTCGGAGACGGGTATGCGTCCCACTAGACTACCATCAACCTCAGCCTGGGAACGACTACGATTTAGTAGCTCATTAATGGCACTTTCATGTTTTTCCCGATCGGTTATAGCTTCCGATTTACGCCGTTCCCTTGTGAATTCCTCCTCAAAACAATCGTCTTTGGAATCGTTTTCGATGATGGGACTCAATTGCGAGGGTAAATGTTTGTTGGATCCCGACGGGGGATGACTGGACTTGGGTTCTTTGAGGACTTTCTTTAGTTTATAGGATGAGGAACCCACATCACTTTTACTACGCACCAAACGACGTCCTCCACTATCCTCAAAACGGGGATCTCTTTCGGTTTGATTGATATTTGTATCACTTTTACGACTAAACAGACTAAAGATTGACGGTCTTTTGGGTGGCTTTTTAGCTGCCGCGTCACTGTTGCTACGACTCACTGGCTTTGTTGGTGGTTTCTTTTTACGCGATGGCAAAGAATGGAATTTTTTGGGTATTTGGGATGATGTTGAAGAGTCGCCCGAACGTTTTGTCTTTACCCGAAATGTGGGTATATTATCACCATTCTCTGCTATACTCTTATGACGTTTAGCCTGGGCCAATACCAAGGCAGCCTCCCTATGGATATTTTCTGCTGATAGATCAGCAGGAACTTGATGATATGATGGCGTTATATGCTGCTGCTGCGATTGTTGATGTTGATGATGATGATGCTGATGTTGAGGGGATTGGACATTTGCGGTCTCAAAATTCGTTGAATCGTTGGATCGTTTTCCTGTAAAGACAATGAAGGAGAAAAATTTCACATTAATTACTGGGTGTTTGAGTAAGATTTTGTTTAGTATTCGTTTTTTTTCTACGAAGAGAAAACAAAATAAAAATTAATAGATGTGTATTCTCTTTAAAAATTCTTGTTGCGTTGACTACAATTAAATTGTTTTAAGAGCCTTTAATGGTTTTGGCTAAATTTCCGCTTGCTGATGAGTAAGCATGCAATAATCCAACAAACTACGCCCTTAGGCGCCTAGTTTACACAATATGAAGGATTTCATTAAGGAATTCTTCATTAGGGATTACTATATATTGTCGTTTTTTTCACTTTTCAGAGAAACATCATAATTTGTCTTAAATAAATGGAGTTTTCAAAATTTTGTTAACTTTTTAATGAAATGAAAAAATCTAAAGGGAGTTTCTTTGAGGTAAAATGGTAATTATTATTTTTAGGCAATGCGGCCTCTCATACTGAATCCTAATGTAAAGGGTAAAATACATTTTACAAGCGAAATACGTAACATACGCAAAGAGTATCCCAATACCTCAAGAATTTCCGGACAAAATTCTATAACAACTTTGAGATACCAACACTATGATTTTGCACGTAGGTTGGCCTGTTACATTTACCTGAGACTACACATAGAAAATTTTGTCAAAATATTATTTCTATGGAAAATTTTGTCAAAATTTTATTTCTATAGAAAATCTTGTCAAAATTTTATTTCTATAGAAAATTTTTGTAAAAATTTTATTTCTATAGAAAATTTTTGTCAAAATTTTATTTCTATAGAAAATTTTGGCAAATTTTTTTCTATAGAAGATTTTGGCTAATTTTTTTTTCTATAGAAGATTTTGACAAAACTTTATACCTACAGAAAATTTTCTCAAAATAAAATTCCATTAGAAAATTTTGTCAAAATTTTATTTCTATAGAAAATTTTCTGAAAATTTTATTTTTATAGAAAATTTTGTCAACATTTTATTTCTATATAAAATTTTGTCAAAATTATATTGCTACATAAAATTTTGTCACAATTTTATTTCTATAGAAAATTTTGGCAAATTTTTTTCTATAGAAGATTTTGGCTAAATTTTTTTTCTATAGAAGATTTTGACAAAACTTTATACCTACAGAAAATTTTCTCAAAATAAAATTCCATTAGAAAATTTTGTCAAAATTTTATTTCTATAGAAAATTTTGTCAAAATGTTATTTCTATAGAACATTTTGTCAAAATGTTATTTTTTTTTTTTTTTTTAATGTTTATTTTCGGTTTATTGACTTGTGGTTACAGTTTGTACAACTATAAATAAACAAAAAATAGATTTCTTATGAGTTATATATGATAAAATACATAGTCCATAAATTGGATACTCAAGTACATTATATATACAATAATTGATTTAATTGAATAGAAAATATTATCACTTGTAAATATTTAGTGTTGAGAGATCGATAACATTTTTTTATGTAATGAAAAACTTATAAAAACATTACTTGAATTTTTACTATGTATGAAAAGAAGAAAACAAAAAAAAAAGATGTTAGGAGAGATAAAAAAGAGAGTTTGTGTTAATTAATTATCCACCAGTACAAGTTTTTATTTAGATTTATTCTCGTAACCAGGTCTTTTTTGGAAATGGAAGAATCAAATCGTAAATCATTGCTTAATATTAAATCGTTATTAATTGCCTTTATATTGGCCCTCCTATACAAATGGTAGAAAATTGGAATACCGCGTTCATTTTGAATAAATCCGTTTTGGTCTAAATATGGAAATGCTTCAGGAGGCACAAAACCTGTGTTCAAGCTTCTGCAAATATAGTTGAAGTCTACATAGTATGGCGCTTTAATAAAGTTATTTAAGTTGCATCGTGTACTTCTTGCAATGTGATTTCTTATCAATTTGATTATGAAATTGTCTATTCTCAAAATATCTGCCGTGTTATAAAGTTTACGATTAGATAAATACTTCGTGTAGTCACTCTCAGCTGATCTATATGAGGAAGTACATACTCGGAGGCATTTCCTTTCAATTTTTCTTAGCCTCTCCATATACGAAGGAGAAATATTAAACCATACGGGACACCCATAGGTTAATATAGGTCTAATAAGTGATTTGTAGAGTAGCATTTTTACCTCTACTGATATTTTCCTAGAGTAAAATAACTTTCTGTGTATAAAAAACGCGTCTATGGCTTTTGGGATTTGATTTCGAATATGATTGTTAAAGTACAAAAATTTATCCAAGTAAACACCTAAATACTTGACTACATTCCTATTGACAATTTTTTGCTGACTGGGAGATGTAATACCAAATTTTCTCCAGTGTCTACGTATGTCATTATTGCACCTCTTAACGGGTGGTCGAAAAAGAATGGTTTCGCACTTCGCATAATTGATTCTCATATTCCAACTGTCCGAATAGCTTACAACTCTATCAAATTTCTCTTGAAGATGCATGTTGATACTAGTAACAGTTTCATCCGCATGAAATACTATGATGTCGTCAGCATAACCTATTGAATCTGAAATACTGAGTAGAAGATCGTGAATATATATATTAAATAACGTTGGAGCATTAATTGTGCCCTGTTGGAGTCCATTGACCATTTTGAAATTGCGAGAACTCACGTAATTTCCGTTGGTAACATGAAAGGTTCTACCGTCTAACATGTTGTACAATAGAGTGATGATGTACATAGGAAACTTGTACTTTTGTAACTTATAAATGAGTCCGGCAACCCATATACTATCGAACGCCTTATTATTATTTCTATAGAACATTTTGTCAAAATGTTATTTCTATAGAAAATTTTGTCAAAATTTTATTGCTACAGAATTTTTTTTTTAAATTTTATTTCTATATAAAATTTTGTCAAAATTTTATTTCTATATAAAATTTTGTCAAAATTGAATTTCTATAGAAAATTTTGTTCAAAATTTTATTTCGATAGAAAATTTTGTTCAAAATTTTATTTCTATTGAAAATTTTGTTAAAAATTTTATTTCTAAAGAAAATTTTGTCAAAATGTTATTTCTATAGAAAATTTTCTCAAAATATTATTTCTATAGAAAACTTTGTCAAAATTTTATTTCTATAGAAAATTTTGTCAAAATTTTATATCTATAGAAAATTTTCTAAAAATTATATTCCTTTTGAAAATTTTGTCAACATTTTATTTCTGTCGAAAATTTTGTCAAAATTGTATTTCTATAGAAAATGTTATCAAAATTTAATTTGTATAGAAAATTTAGTCAAAATTTTATTTTATTTTATTGCTATAGGAAATGTTGTGCAAAATTTTATTTCTATAGAAAATTCGTCAAAATTTTATTTCTATAGAAAATTTTGTAAAAAATTTATTTCTATAGAAAATTTTGTCAAAATTTTATTTCTATAGAAAATTTTGTCAAAATATTATTTCTGTGGAAAATCTTGTACAAATTTTATTTCTAAAGAAAATTTTGTCAACATTTTATTTTTATAGAAAAATTTGTCAACATTATATTTCTATAGAAAATTTTGTCAACATTTTATTTCTATTGACAATATTGTCAAAATTTTATTTGTATAGAAAATTTTTGACAATTTTTTTTTCTATAGAAAATTTTTGACAAAATTTTACTTATATAGAAAGTTTTTTCAAAATTTTATTTCTATGGAAAATTTTGACAAAATTTTATTTATATAGAAAATGTTGTCAAAATTTTATTTCTATAGAAAATTTTGTCAACATTTTATTGCTATGGAATAATTTGTCAAAATTTTATATTTATAGAAAATTTTGTCTAAATTTTGTTAAACATTTTATTTCTAAGAAAATTTTGTCAAAATTTTACGTCAATAAAAAATTTTGTCAACATTTGAATAATTTGTCAAAATATTTATTTCTATAGAAATTTTTGTCAAAATTTTATTTCTGTAGAAAATTTTGTCAAAATTGTACTTTTATAGAAAATGTTTTTCTAAATTTTATTTCAATTTTGTCAAAATTTTGTTGCTATAGAAAATTTGGTCAACATTTTATATCTATAGAAAATTTTGCGCAAAATTATATTCCTTTAGAAAATCTCGTCAAAATTATATTTCTATAGAAAATTTTGTCAACATTTTATTTCTATGGAAAGTTTCGTCAAAATTATATTTCTATAGAAAATGTTGTCAAAATTTTATCTCTATAGAAAATTTTGTTAACATTTTATTTCTATAGAAAATGTTGTCAAAATTTTATTTCTATAGAAAATTTTGTCAAACTTTTTTGTTTCTATACAAAATTTTGTCAAAATGTTACTTATATTGTAAAATTTGTTCAAAATTTTATTTTTATAGAATATTTGGTCAAAATTTTATTTCTATTGAAAATGTTGTCAAAATTTAAGTTCTATAGAATTGTTTGTCAAAATTTTATTTCTATAAAAAATTTTGTCAAAATTTTATTTCTATAGAAAATTTGGTCAAAATTTTATTTCTATAGAAAATTTTGTTAAAATTTTATTTCTATAGAAAATTTGGTCAAAATTTTATTTCTATAGAAAATTTTGTTAACATTTTATTTCTATAGAAAATTTTGCCAAAATTTTATTTTTATAGAAAATTTTGTACAAATTTTATTTCTATAGAAAATTTTGTCAACATATTATTTCTATAAAAAATTTATGTAAATCTGACTTAGAAAAGAAGGTTTTGTAAATCTACCAAAATATCAAAAATTCTACCAATCTACTATACAATAAAAAATCTACCATTTTTGGTACAATTCTACTAACTGTGGCAACCGTGGTCGAAGATAGTAAACTATTGAGATTTCCCCGTTTTAAAATGAGGTTATGTTGAAAGAAGTTCCAGGTTTTTAGATTTGCTTTAGTTGCTAAAAAATATAAAAAAAACTGTCCAAAGAGCCCATGAAAAAACATAGAAGCCTTAACATTCGGCTTATTGTGCACTCTAATTCATCATTTTCATCGTACTTTTATTTTATTAAAGAATATATTGATTCCAGTCCCTGTTTCCTAAGCTTAAACTAGTTCAGAAATCACCTCTTCAATGAGGTGACATAGGTCCTAGTCCTCAAAATCGCCCTACACATAGTACACCATCATCGGCTGCTTCTATTCGACACAAATGTGCCCTCAACTCTAGGTGGCCAGACACGGCCTTTCTGACAGTC
Source organism: Haematobia irritans (assembly GCF_050003625.1). Lineage (NCBI taxonomy): Eukaryota > Metazoa > Arthropoda > Insecta > Diptera > Muscidae > Haematobia > Haematobia irritans. The sequence continues at coordinate 38,262,431 of NC_134401.1, read as the reverse complement.
GTCATACTCGCCATCTTCAGTAGTTCTATAGATTTTTTCTTCTTTTGGTAGTTATTCCGACCGTTGCCCTGGTCCACGTCGCTTTATGTGTTTCCAGTGGTTCATCAGTTTTCATTTTCCCATTCATATCTTAACATCACATGACGCATAGGATTTTGATCTCTATAGATCTAAAGCCCAGTTTTGTTTGGTGTAGTCAGTATTGCTTCGGTTATACAATAAGACCACTATATCTCTTGAAAATATTTACAGCAATAAAATTTTGACATATTTTTCTATAGAAATATAATTTTGCCATAATTTTCTATAGAAGTACAATTTTGACAAAAATTTTCTGTTGGTGTAAAATTTTTAAGAAAATTTTCTGTAGAGTTTAAATTTTGACAAAAATGTCTGTGGAAATTAAATTTTTTCAAAATTATATACAAATTCAATATCTTTAAAAATTGTAATTTTCTTGGTAGATCATACTATCAAAAAATTCAAAAATTAATTTTAAAAAAATTTAATTTAAAATTTAACTGATTAAATTTTATTTAAATAAAACGAAAATCAATCAAAGAAATTGTCACATCAATCGATTTTTTAATTGAAAATCGAGAGTAATACTATTATTTCTCTTATTGCAGAAATTTGTATTAAAATTTACTTAAATCAATTATTTCGTGATTGAAGAGAAAAAGAATTTGTTGTGCAAGTAATCTACGAGAATTCCGAATGACAGATACACATCTTTTTGAGGGTTCGACAACACAAATGCTATTTTAGAAGCTCTCTATAAAGATTAACTTTAAACTCATACACTGCTTATTGCCTTTCAATATCCCTTCACCAATGACAGCTTGCTGCTGACACATAATCTTGTTCTTTATCGATTTCCACAAAATGATTAATTACCTCGTTGAACTTTTATCCTAAACACAACAATATCTCACATGTGTTATGTCACTGCCTTACATATTCGTTATACATACAAGGGGTATTGTTATTTCACAATCTTTCGAACGCTTAAGTTCATTCATATGATTTGTTGTGAGCCGTGTTTGTTTCTTAAGTCTTTTGTTTTTCACATAACATTTACAGAGAATGTAAACCAAATCAATATATCAATTACAATATGGCATACTAATATATTCTCCTTTATATTCTCGATTGGGGAATGACAAATAAATCCTAAGCTATGAATTTTTATTGAAAATTAAAAATTAAAATCCCATTCCAAGATTTTCTAGTAGAAAAGTATTTTTATCTATTTCACACCATATGAATCGGTGGGAAATTATTTATAAAAGTGATAAATGTTTTTACAACGATCAATGGCTCAAATAGCTCAGATAATTGTCTACCATTAAGTAGTAATTATTTTACAAAATATTTTCTATAGTCTCTTCACACAACTATTTTATCCCCTAAGGAATGTCATCCTTTAATCTCTTCAATGAAACCGAAAGTCATGAGCAATTTTTTTTCTATTTTCTCTTTTAAAAAATTCCTAAGAGTTTTTTTTTCATCTAGTCAATTTTCCTAATTTGGATAAGCAATAATTTTCCTCTGAACATTTTTGCGAAACTTGAATATTTTCCCATTATTTACAGATATTTTCATATGTCCCAGACTGAGTGTGTGTGTATGTACTGGAAAACCACTTCATTTTCATTTCTATTCTCATCGTGCCACAGTAATCTTTTGCTGCTAACTTCCCCATCGATAATGATGAAGATGATAGTCTTGGCCATAATTATATAGAATTGCATATGGCTTTTTGATGGCCCCATTGGGAAGAGGACTATTATTAAGTCAATGTCGATGTATGCTAAAAGAAAAATTTCATTGTCTATGAGAGCCTTACAAGAAGAGTACAACAAAAAGTCCAGGGAAACCTGTTAATCAAACACTTTGCACATTTTTCAGCGTTTGTAGAAATATATGAATGTAAGTATGAATGAATACTAGATTCGAATTTTCTCAAAAGGGTATCAAAATGGGAGAGATCTAAGAAATTGTCTTTAATTACAATTGAAAAAATGTCAACGGATAGTTTTGTTTAAGATTTTGGATTCGAAATGAAAAATTTTTCAATTTTATATTTTTGTAGAAAAGTGTATATGTGAGTGTGATTCAGATTTAAAATACAAACTTGATACTAATTCGGAAAAAAGTCACCAACAAGTTTTTTGCTTAAGTCTTTCGATTTGAAATTTGCAATTTTAGAAAATTTAAATAAAAATCAAAATTGAAATCATATTAAAACAAGTGAGTAAAGTAGAAAGTCGGGCGGGGGCGACTATATCATACCCTAAACCACCCCTATTGAATTAGTAAACATTGTTTGTGGGGTATGAGTGGTATAAGATTGGGAGATAACCCGCATTTCTATATGTAACATGAAGGTGTACATAGTTATGGGAGTTTTATCAGAATCTTAACAGAAATGTCTGATATTAATAGAAGGTTATCTTGTGCTAAATTTTAGTAAATTCGGGTAATAAATAAGGCTGTTTTTTGTTAAAAATAGGGTTATTAGGACAAATTTTTGCAAATCTGCCCATACATATATATGGGAGCTATATCTAAATCTGAACCTATGTAAATGATATTTGGCAGGTTTGGTTGATACTACGGATGGTTACCTTTTGCTAAATTTGAGTAAGATCGGGTAACAAATAATGGTTTTGTGGCCAAATTTGGGAAAATCGGGCGATACATATATATGGGAGCTATATCTAAATCTGAACCGATTTCAATGAAATTTTGCACACATGAAGGGTGATGAAAAATATTACTTTGTGCCAAATTTGACGATAATCGGTTAGTAAAAAAGCATAACGTAACTCCATTTATCGAAATCGGGCGATACATATATATGGGAGCTATATCCAAATTTCATCCGATTTCTTCCAAATTCAATAGCGTTTGTCCTTATACCCAAAAAACACCCTGTACCACCCTGTATCAAAACCGGTTAATAATTGCGACCAGAATCCTGCGAACAACAAATACATGGACAGACGGACGGACGGACGGACGGATACCAAGCGCAAGATCGACTCACGAAGTGATTTTGAGTCGATCGGTATAAATCAATATTTCTGGTAGGCACATTTTTTGGCAGATCAAAGTTAATATACCCTGACCACTATGTACTTTAAGGTATAATTATGATTAATATTAAGATTAAAATAAAAAAACGTTAAAATTTAACTTAAATATAAAATATAAAAAATGCAATATATTGAATTGAATCAAATTTAAATAAACTAACTAAAATGAACTTAATTTAATTAAATTTTTATTAATAAATGAAATTAAAATATATTAAAATACTTTTCAATTCGATACCTTCACAGTTCCCATTTCACTATCCTTTTTTTATGATATTTCAAAAAATATTCCCTTTAAAATAAAATCTTTCTTTACATTCCTTTCACAAAGGCAAAAATAACGCACCCTATCTCTAGGGGTGATATCGTCCATAGCAAATAATTATTTAGTGAAAAAGTTGCCAACAAAGTTGTTTGTTTAAGTCTTTCAATTTGAATTTTGCAATTTTAGAAAATTAAAATAAAACAAAAAATTAAAATAAAAATCGAAATTGGAATCAAAATTAAGTTTAAAATTATAACATTAAAATAAAAATAAAAATTAAAATTAAATATAAATATAAATTATAAAACTACGATAAAGATTAAAATTAAAACATTATTAATTAATATTAAATATATAATATAAAAACTATAAATATTGAAAAAATTCAAAATATTGAATTGAATCAAATTTAATTAAATTAATTAAAATGAACCTAATTTTATTAAATTTGAAAATTGCAATTTTAGAAAATTTAAATAAAACAAATATTAAAGTAAAACTCGAAATTGAAATCAAAATTAAGTGTGAAATTAAAATTAAAATTGAAATTTAAATAAAAGTAAGATTAAAATTAAAATTAAAACATTAAAAATTTAATTAAATTAAATATAAAATACAAAAACAAAAATACCAAAAAAATGCAAAATATTGAATTGAAATGTCAGTAAATTAATTAAAATGAACTTAATTTAATTAAATTCTAATCATTTTTAAATTAAATTAAAATTTAAATATTTTTGAATTCTAGATCTCCACAATCCTCCTTCCACCAATGTTGCCAGAGAAAATTTTCGGTTTATCCTACAAGGACAAAAAAAGTTCCCTACTTTCCCCTACATTCCCAAAAAATTTTCCCTACAAATTCCTCTACAATAGTTTCGTTAAATTTGAAAAAAAAAAAATTACAAAACAAAAATGGTTCTATGTGCTTTATTATCATAAAACATATGGAAATGCAACGTACATTACGTTAAAAAATTTGTATCAGAGAGAATAAAAACACAAGAGAACGAAACTGTGAAGCGAAACTGCGTCAGTAGTTGGCAGTCATGGGGAAAATTTCTCTAATATCATGCAGTTTTTGTCGACACTTCTCTCACCCAGTTCAGTTCTCTGCCGACTTTACGAAACGTAAAGAAAATAGGATTTATCACCTACTTTGTAGTAACAAATGTTGTTTTTTATAAATGTTTTCATTCCATTAAATTTTTTGGCAGACAATTTGAAATTATAACTGCCGGTGCCTTTATAAACAATTTATCAAAACAGCGCTTCGACCACAACGTCGCTAATACCAAAGCTGCAGGCATTGTGTGACATCTATACGGTTGACATTTGATGTTTTTGTAGAAGAGAAATATTCGTCCTCTTGTGGTTTTATTCTCTCTGTTTGTATTACCACTACGGTTGCCACAGTTGGTAGAATTCTAGCAAAAATTATAGATTTTTTTCTGTTTGGTAGAATTCAGGAATAAAATTTTGACAAAATTTTCTGAAAGAAATAAAATTTTGACAAAATTTTCTAAAGAAATAAAATTTTGACAAAATTTTGTATAGAAATAAAATTTTGACAAAATTTTCTACAAAAATAAAATTTTGACAAAATTTTTGTAAAGAAATAAATTTTTTACAGAATTTTCTACAGGAATAAAATTTTCTATAGAAATATTTGGTTGGTAGATTTGTGGTAAGATTTTCTTCAAATTTTGGTAGATTTTTTTTGGCACGAGTGGTAACCGTGGTTACCACACATTGTTAAAGATCAAGCCTTGCCCGATTCAAGTTTCCTCCTCTAGAGCTACAAAAATATAAAAATTATAAAAAATTGCGTTGAGTGAAAAAGTCCCTAAATTGTGCCTCTAAGTTCCTACAAGACACTAAATATTAGAAAAAATAACCTACATGTAGGGAATTTTCCCTACTTCTGGCAACACTGCCTTCCACTATCCTTTTTTATGATATTCCAAAAACTATACCCTTCAAAATAAACAATTCTTTACATTTTTTTGTCCAAGGCAAAAAATTACGCACCATATCTCTGGGGATGATATCGTCCATGGCAAATAAGTATCATACCAATGTTAATAACTTTTTAATGGTATATCTTTTTTTCTCTCACAAGTATTCCAACTTCTAACAATCACTGGTGTCGTAGAAATTCTAAGTAACTATTTTCACTGACCATGAGCACGCATGAGTGCGTTCATCATGACATTGCATGAACAAGAATTTATAACATTTCTCTGTTCATTAGATGTAATAGGTGTTGGTCTTTAGTACTTTTTGTAATATCATGGGTATTAATCAAAACACCATTTGGCTGAAGCATAGAAAATTTTCTCTTGTTTTATGAGCACTTGTTTTTTTTTTGCTAATGGTGGTGGTCCAAGAGGAGAATGAATTGAGAAATACTAGCCTGGGAAAAAAACTTTATTTAGTTCAGTGAAAAAAAAAAATTATTGTAAATTCGCCATACGATATTTTGAAATAAGTGAAATTTCGGATCCCACTAGGAAGAATGAATTTCTCTGTTAGAAACTATTTCGGAAGGAGTTTTAATTATTGTATGTTTCTCCAATTTTTATTTTATTTTATATTTTTATGAAGACTACCGTTTTTATACCCTCCACCATAGGATGGGGGGTATATTAACTTTGTCATTCCGTTTGTAACAAATCGAAATATTGCTCTTAGACCACATAAAGTATATATTCTGGGTCGTGGTGAAATTCTGAGTCGATCAAAGCATGTCCGTTCGTCCGTCCGTCTGTTGAAATCACGCTAACTTCCGAACGAAACAAGCTATCGACGTGAAACTTGGCCCAAGTAGTTGTTATTCATGTAGGTCGGACGGTATTGAAAATGGGCCATATTGGACCACTTTTACGTATAGCGCCCATATAAACCGACGCTCAGATTTGGAGGAGAAAAATTCTTGGAGGAGAAAAATTCATTCGATCCGGTTTAAATTTGGTACATGGTGTTAGAATATGGTCTCTAATAGCCATGCACAAATTGGTCCATATCGGTCCATAATTATATATAGCCCCCATATAAATCGATTGCCAGATTTGGCTTGCGGAGCCTCTAAGAAACGAACATTTCATCCGATCCGCCTGAAATTTGTTACATGGTGTTAGTATATGGTCTCTAAAAACCGTGCAAAAATTGGTCCACATCTGTCCATAATTATATATAGCCCCCATATAAATCGATCCCCAGATTTGAACTCCAGAACCTCATGGATGAGCAAAATTCATCCGATTCCGTTGAAAAGTGGTACGTGGTGTTAGTATATGATATCTAACAACCATGCGGGAATTGGTCCATATCGGTCCATAATTATATATAGCGCCCATATAAACCGATCCCCAGATTTGACCTCCGGAGCCGCTTGGAAGAGCAAAATTCATCCGATCCGGTTGAAATTTGGTACGTGGTGTTAGTATATGGTATCTAACAACCATGCAAAAATTGGTCCATACCGGTCTTAATTATATATAACCCCCATTTAAACCGATCCCCAGATTTGACCTCCGGAGCTCTTGGAGGAGCAAAATTCATCCTGTCCGGTTAAAATTTGGTACGTGGTGAAATTTGGTACATTGGGCTAGTACAAGGCCGCTAATAACCATGCCAAAATTGGTCCGTATCGGTCTATAGTTATATATAGCCGATCCCCAAAAATAATCTACCAAATGTTATTTCTATAGAAAATTTTGTCAAAATTTTATTTCTATAGAAAATTTTGTCAAAATTTTATTACTATAGAAAATTTTGTCAAAATTTTATTACTATAGAAAATTTTGTCAAAATTTTATTACTATACCAAATTTTGTCAAAATTTTATTTCTATAGAAAATGTTGTCAAAATTTTACCGCAACCCAATTACTTCGATTGTGGATGACAGCCTTTAGTACAAGTTTCTATGCAATCCATGGTGGAGGGTACATTAGATTCGGCCTGACCGAACTTACGGCCGTATAAACTTGTTTGATTTTAATATTATTTTCCTCCAATTGCCTATTTTAAAAAATCACGGAATTCTTTGTTGTGGTTGATATTAAATGTAAAACTTTCTTTATGTTTTTTACAAAAAAAAAAAAAAAACAGACTTACATTAAATATCACCCACAACAAAGAATGCCGTGTTTTGTTCAAATACCATCACATTTGTGGTTTGACCAATTTTGAGATATTTTCATTCCCTTTAGAGAAATGTGGTTCAATTATTCCACATTTTTTTGTTTTTGTTTGTTTTGTTATGGATGATAAGGAATCTGGTCTAGTTTTTCCCCCTCCAACCAACCAGTAAACTTGGATATATATTTTTGTTTTCTTTATAGAAATTTGATTTCTTTCATTCAAGTTTCTTCAGTTAAGAGTTTGGCTTTTGCCAAAGTAACTACCGCTGCCGGTATTTAATGCTTAACGTATCCAAGTCCAATTTCAATTGATAGATATAGACCAAATGTTTGTCTACTTTTTATTATTAGACCAAATTAGAGAAACAAAAAAAGCCTGTTTATGAACTGCTGAATGTTCGGATGGCAATGTGTTTTTGGTTTTTTTGCAATGGCTTGATGCCAGCCTCAAGGTAATCTATTTTGTTGTTGTTTGGTCTCCCATTTACTGGAAATCTGAAATCTTTAAATGGTCAATGGTTATTGCTAGCCATTCATTCATTGCCGGCATTGCTGGCATGTGTTGCTAGTCTTAGCGTTTGATGCCAAGTGTCTCTAATGGCAAAAACTTAACAACAAAAAATGAGTGCAAAAAAAGTTGAGTTACCATGACTCTGGCTGATCTTATTTGTGCTGCCTCTTTAGTTGAGGCTACAACTAAAAACTATGGCTAAAACTGATGTTCGGTTGACCAGTAATTTATTACAACACTTAAAGATCCAGCATGCTGACATGTGATATGCGTTCAACTACTTTCACTGATGTCTCCCCGGGCTGTTGTCATAGGCTGCTGTGATTTTCTGATACAGCTGTCTTTGAAAAACAATGTCTGGTGTTAGGATTGTTTTTTTTTACCATTTTTATTAAAGGGGTTTATAGTAGATTGCGATAAATCGAAAACTGAGTAGATAATTCTTAACAAAGTATTAATATTTATTTGTTTTAAATATAAGTTTAAAAGTTTATTTTTATAAATATAAATTAACTAAAACCGCATAGAAACTATTTGATGAGAAAATACAACTAAATTATAATCTATAATTCTATAATCTATAATTATAATCTATATTTTAAGATTTCCGAATGCGTATTTAAGAGAACAAAAATTTTAAAAAATATATTTATTAAAAAAATGTGTCCATCTCATAATAATGAACCTGATTTAACGAAAAACAAGTAAGGAAAGTCTAAAATCGGGCGGGGCCGACTATATTATACCCTGCACCACTTTGTAGATCTAAATTTTCGATACCATATCACATCCGTCAAATGTGTTGGGGGCTATATATAAAGGTTTGTCCCAATTACATACATTTAAATATCAATCGATTTGGACAAAATTTGATAGACTTCTACAAAATCTATAGACTCAAAATTTAAGTCGGCTAATGCACTAGGGTGGAACACAATGTTAGTAAAAAGCAAGTAAGGAAAGTCTAAAGTCGGGCGGGGCCGACTATATTATACCCTGCACCACTTTGTAGATCTAAATTTTCGATACCATATCACATCCGTCAAATGTGTTGGGGGCTATATATAAAGGTTTGTCCCAAATACATACATTTAAATATCACTCGATCTGGAAGAATTTGATAGACTTCTACAAAATCTACAGACTCAAAATTTAAGTCGGCTAATGCACTAGGGTGGAACACAATGTTAGTAAAAAATAAATATGGGAAACGTTTAAATCTGAAGCAATTTTAAGGAAACTTCGAAAAAGTTTATTTATGATTTATCGCTCGATATATATGTATTAGAAGTTTAGGAAAATTAGAGTCATTTTTACAATTTTTCGACTAAGCAGTGGCGATTTTACAAGGAAAATGTTGGTATTTTGACAATTTTTGTCGAAATCAGAAAACATATATATGGGAGCTATATCTAAATCTGAACCGATTTCAACCAAATTTGGCACGCATAGCTACAATGCTAATTCTACTACCTGTGCAAAATTTCAACTAAATCGGAGTTAAAAATTGGCCTCTGTGGTCATATGAGTGTAAATCGGGCGAAAGCTCTATATGGGAGATATATCCAAATCTGAACCGATTTCAAGCAAATTTGGCACGCATAGTTACAACGCTAATTCTACTCCCTATGCAAAATTTCAACTAAATCGGAGCAAAAAATTGGCCTCTGTGGGCAAATGAGTGTAAATCGGGCGAAAGCTATATATGGGAGCTATATCTAAACCTGAACCGATTTTGCTGATATTTTGCACGTTTTTCGAGACTCATAAAATATTCGGATGTACGGAATTTGAGGAAGATCGGTTGATATACACGCCAATTATGACCAGATCGGTGAAAAATATATATGGCAGCTATATCTAAATCTGAACCGATTTTTTCCAAAATCAATAGGGATCGTCTTTGAGCCGAAACAGGACCCTATACCAAATTTTAGGACAATCGGACTAAAACTGCGAGCTGTACTTTGCACACAAAAATACATCAACAGACAGACAGACAGACGGACAGACAGACAGACGGACATCGCTAAATCGACTCAGAATTTAATTCTAAGCCGATCCGTATACTAAAAGGTTGGTCTATGATTACTCCTTCTTGGCGTTACATACAAATGCCCAAACTTATTATACCCTGTACCACAGTAGTGGTGAAGGGTATAAATATGGGAAACATTTAAATCTGAAGCAGTTTTAAGGAAACTTCGCAAAATTTTATTTATGATTTATCGCTCGATATAAATGTATTAGAAGTTTTGAAAAATTAGATTCATTTTAACCACTTTTAGACTAATCAGTGGTGATTTTACAAGCAAAATGTTGGTATTTTGGCCATTTTTGTCGAAATCAGAAAAACATATATATGGGAGCTCTATCTAAATCTGAACCGATTTCAACCAAATATGGCACGCATAGCTACAATGCTAATTCTACTCCCTATGCAAAATTTCAACTAAATCGGAGTTAAAAATTGGCCTCTGTGGTCATATGAGTGTAAATCGGGCGAAAGCTATATATGGGAGATATATTTAAATCTGAACCGATTTCAACCAAATTTGGCACGCATAGCTACAATGCTAATTCTACTCCCTATGCAAAATTTCAACTAAATCGGAGTTAAAAATTGGCCTCTGTGGTCATATGAGTCTAAATCGGGCGAAAACTATATATGGGAGATATATCTAAATCTAAACCGATTTCAACCAAATTTGACATTCATAACTACAATACTAATTCTACTCCCTGTGCAAAATTTCAATCAAATCGGATTAAAAGATTGGACACTGTGGTCATATGAGTGTAAATCGGGCGAACGATATATATGGGAGATATATCTAAATCTGAACCGATTTCAATAAAATTTAGCACACTTGACTACACTACTAATTGTACTCCTAGTGCAAAATTTCACCAAATTGGGGCAAAACTCTGGCTTCTGGTGCCATATAAGGCCATATCGGGCGAAAAATATATATGAGAGCTATATCTCAATCTGAACGGATTTCACTCAAATTTGGCACACCTGACTATAGTACTTATTGTCCTCCTGATGCAAAAATTCAAGCAAATTAGGGTAAAACTCTGGCTTCTGGGGCCATATAAGTGCATATCGGGCGAAAGATATATATGGGAGCTATCTAAATCTGAACTGATTTCTTCCAAAATCAATAGGGTTCCATTCTGGCACAAAGCAGGAACTTGTGCCAAATTTGAAGGCGATTGGACTTAAACTGCGACCTAGAATTTGATCACAAAATGTGTTCACGGACAGACGGACATCGCTATATTGACTAAAGAGCCCACACTGAGCATTTTTGCCAAAGACACCATGTGTCTATCTCGTCTCCTTCTGGGTGTTGCAAACATATGCACTAACTTATAATACCCTGTTCCACAGTGTGGCGCAAGGTATAAAAATATTGGCACCAAAGAATGACTTTATAAATATATCTAATTATTTTATTTAATTTATTTTACTATCGCTTAAGTTTTTTTTATTAATTGAAAATTTTCCATTAATATCAGTATAAAACTACTTATAGTTTTATACAAGTTTTATATAAGGGTTTCAACAAATTTTCTTGTAATTTATTGCATTTGATTATTTTTGTATTTAACTTATTATCATATTAATTTAAGTCAAATTGAGAAAGAAACTAAAATAAATTAAAAAAAATTAAAACAAACAAAAACTGTTATTTAATTATTGTTTTCTACTTAAATTTATTTTTTGAATTAAACTTAATTTCAACAGAAAATACAAAAAAATTAATGAAAATAAATAAAATTCAAATATCATGATAGCATTAAATTATATCACGTCATTCAGAAAATTTCCAAAAAAAAAAATATAAAAATAAACTTAAGCAAAATAAATATTTTGTCATAAAAATAAGATTAGCATGAGTTTAACTCATTTTTGACTTTAGTAAAAATTAATTTGATTAATTTTAATAATTAAGAAATTCATTTAAATTTAAATATAATTATATTAATTTAATACAATTAATATAATAAGCATTTAAATAATATATTTTAATTGAAACTTAAAGAAATTAAATCTAAATGGCATTAAATTAAAAAAACAAAATAAATTATATTAAAGGAAAATGTTTTAAATACTTTATTATACCAGCTTTAGCTCTTAATTTTAATTTTTAATTTATTGTTTTGTTATACCCTCCACCATAGGATGGGGGTATATTAACTTTGTCATTCCGTTTGTAACACATCGAAATATTGCTCCAAGACCCCATAAAGTATATATATTCTGGGTCGTGGTGAAATTCTGAGTCGATCTAAGCATGTCCGTCCGTCCGTCCGTCCGTCTGTTGAAATCACGCTACCTTCCGAGCGAAACAAGCTATCGACTTGAAACTTGGCACAAGTAGTTGTTATTGATGTAGATCGGATGGTATTGCAAATGGGCCATATCGGACCACTTTTACGTATAGCCCCCATATTAACGGAACCCCGTTAATATGCGGAGCCTCTAAGAGAAGCATATTTCATCCGATCTGGCTGAAATTTGGTACATGGTGTTAGTATATGGTCTCTAACAACTATGCAAAAATTGGTCTACATCGGTCCATAATTATATATAGCCCCCATATAAATCGATCCCCAGATTTGGCTTGCGGAGCCTCTAAGAAAAGCAAATTTCATCCGATCCGGCTGAAATTTGGTACATGGTGTTAGTATACGGTCTCTAATAACCATGTAAAAATTGGTCCACATCGGTCCATAATTATATATAGCCCCCATATAAACCGATTCCCAGATTTGAACTCTGTAGTCTCTTGGAGGAGCAAAATTCATCCGATACGGTTGAAATTTGGAACGTGGTGTTAGCATGTGATCTCTAACAATCATGCAAAACTTGGCCGACATCGGTTCATAATTATATATAGCCCCCATATAAACCGATCCCCAGATTTGGCTTGCGGAGCATCTAGGAGAATCAAATTTCATCCAATTCGGTTGAAATTTGGTACGTGATGTTAGTATATGGTCTCCAACAACCATGCAGGAATTGGTCCATATCGGTCCATAATTATATGTAGCCCTCATATAAACCGACCTCCAGATTTGACATCCGGAGCCTCGTGGAAGAGCAAAATTCATCCTATACGGTTGAAATTTGGTACGTGGTGTTAGTATATGGTCTCTAACAACCATCCAGGAATTGGTTCATATCGGTCTATAATTATATATAGCCCCCATATAAACCGATCCCCAGATTTGACCTCCGGTGCCTTTTGGAGAAGCAAAATTCAACCGATCTGGTTGAAATTTGGTACGTGGTGTTAGTATATGATATTTAACAACCATGCCAAAAGTGGTCCATATCGGTGCATAAATATATATAGCCCCCATATAAACCGATCTCGAGATTTGGTTTTGGAGCCACTTGGAGGAGCAAATTTCATCCGAGTCAGTTGTAATGTGGTACATTGTGCTAGTATGTGGCCGTTAACAACGATGCCTAACTACGTCCATATCGGTCTATAGTTATATATAGTCCTCAGATAAATCGATCCCCAATCACACACAAATTGGTCCATATCAAGTTCATAATTGTATATGGGCCCCATATAAACGACCCCCATGTCTCAATTCTGGCTCTCTACACTCAAAAAAAAGTGAACCCTATATTTCACTAAAGCTGATTTAACTCTATTTTAGTTCATGGAATTATTACGTTTTAATAAAGTTTCCCTGACGTTAATAATTTTTTGCGTACGTTAGTTAATAAAACTAAAATAGAGAAAAAAATTATACGCAAAGGAAGTATAAAGATTAACTAAATTCGGGTCTCCCACAAAATAGTTCTGAATTTCTTAAAATTTGTAAAATTTACCAGTAATTAGCCCATCATGAACTTCGTATGGTACTAAAGACATTTTTGCAATTTTTAACTCCAATTTTTTCCTTCAAACTTCGAAATTTTCTTTAACAAGTGAAAAAAATTAATTTTGTCTAATAAATTTTCTTGAATTTATCGAAAATAATTTACTTAGTTTTGTGAAATCGGCGTGACATCCGCGTGTCTATTACAGTTTAGTTAAAATTTTCTAAAATTAATATATTTTTTCTAAAACTAACTAAAATTTTCTTTCCTGGTGGGTTCACTGTTTTTTCAGTGTAAGTACCGTGCAAAAGTCCATATCGATTCGTAATTATTTGTAGACTTACCTGAACCCACCCGAAAGGAAATTTTTTGTTAATTTTAGAAAATTTTAAAGTTTGAAGGAAAAAGTCCAAAATTGCAAATGTCTTTAATACCATACGAAGCTCAGGATGGGCCCATTAATGGTAAAATTTACAAATTTTAGGAAATTCTGAACTATTTTGTGGGAGACATACCTTTAGAATACTTTCTCAAAATATAATAATTCCATGAACTAAAATAGAATTAGGTTGGCTTTAGTGCCTTTTTTTTGAGTGTATAATATAATTTAAATATAATTTAATATAACTTCATTTAAATTTAGATTTTAAATTAAATAAAATAAAATGAAAACAAAATTTAAGTTAAATTAAGGAAAAAATAAGATTTATTAATAGAAAATATATATACATAAATATTAATATAAAATATAATATTATACTAATGTTAAAGCTTAATTTTAACTTAATTTTATTTTTAAATTATATTTTCCTTAGTTGCATTTATTTTAACTTAGTTCAAAAAGAGTTCAGATGAAATGTATTATACCCTGACCCCATAGTGCAATAAGGAATATTTTTGGAAACAAATTCGTTAATTTTTTTTAGATATAAAGGCAAGAGTTGTCAATAGAAAATTCCTAGAAATCTTTAACGTTTTCGGTATTTCATGTTATAAGTCCAACAACAGTTGGCTTCACATTGTGTCACGATGTGTTTTTATGCTTTGAATTTATCTTAGATCTTAAGTGGATATTTCGAATGTTTTTTTTTTTGTATTTTTAATTTACCGCTTTTATGTGACATTTTATTAAGGTTTTTAGGCTATTAAGAATGTAGCTTATTTTCAAAAATTTCAAATGGACTCACTTTAATGAGTTTTAAGGTTGATTGCCTTTGTATGATAAAAGCTTTTACTGGCTAATTGGTTTAGAATCTTTTAGAAAAAATCTTGACAAAAAAATTTTTCTAGTGGTCGTTAATTACTAAAGTGGAGATATTTTTTTTTGTTTGAATGAAATTAATTATAAACATAAGGTTTGGTAATGTGATCTATAATCTACATTTTATGTATACCTTTAGTTCTATTGGCAATGGTACTTTTAAATAAAAAGCAAGTCTATACAACAAATTGGCAATATCGAAAATCTTTGGTTATTTTAATATGGCAATTAATTAAATAAACAGGTGGTCCATATTTTTTTAGTCGACATATATGCTTTTTTTATGTTAAATAATCTGAGTTTAAGTATCAAACACACACGTGTTGACTTTAAAGCGATTCTATTTAATTGAATAGGTTTGTGTCTTAAATCTTTTGTTTAGCTTAGTTCAAGTTTTGTTATGATATGGTTTTATGGTATTATTAGTATTTATTGTAGCTAGAATAAAGCGATTTGTATAGTTAATGTTCTTAACAATAGAAAATGGGAGACTTAAAAGAATTGTAAATATTATTTTAATTTTATAAAAAGATATATGCAACTAAATCAACGAGCTATAAATCATAAAAAAATATTAAAATTAATTGAGATATCATTTTGAATTTTAAACAAATATTTTGAAAAGAAGGGTTTGTTTTAACAAACACCTTAGAATTAATATCTATTCAATGTTACACAAATATATACGGCCTTAAGTTCGGCCAGGCCGAATCTTATTTACCCTCCACCATGAATTGTATAGAAACTTGTACTAAAGACTGTCATCCACAATGGAATAACTTGGGTTGCGGTAACACTTGCCGATGGCAAGGTATCTTAAAACTTCTTAAAACCGTCTTTTCAATTGTAAGTTAGTCCATACGGGGTATATATTAAACAAAAAAAAAATGGCCGATTAAATACGTATGTAATTCAGATTGACAAAATATTATATGTACAAATAAAATTTTGACAGATTTTTCTGTAGAAATGACATTTTGACAAAATTTTCTATAGAAATAAAATTTTAACAAAATTATCTATAGAAATAAAATTTTCTGTAGAAATAAAATCTTGACAAAATTTTGTATAGTAATAAAATTTTGAAAAAAATTTTATAGTAATACAATTTTGACTAAATTTTCTATAGTAATAAAATTTTGAAAAAAAATTTATAGTAATACAATTTTGACTAAAATTTTCTATAGTAATAAAGTTTTGACAAAATTTTCTATAGAAATAAAATGTTGACAAAATTTTCTATAGAAATAAAATTTTGACAAAATTTTCTATAGAAATAAAATGTTGACAAAATTTTCTATAGAAATAAAATTTTAACAAAATTGTCTATAGAAATAAAATTTTGATAAAATTTTCTATAGAAATAAAATTTTAACAAAATTTTCTACAGAAATAAAATTTTGACAAAATTTTCTATAGAAATAAAATTTTGACAAAATTTTCTAAAGAAATAAAATTTTGACAAAATTTTCTATAGAAATAAAATTTTTGACAAAATTTTCTATAGAAATAAAATTTTAACAAATTTTTCTCTAGAAATAAAATTTTGACAAAATTTTCGATAGAAATAAAATTTTGACAAAATTTTCTATAGAAATAAAATTTTGACAAAATTTTCTATAGAAATAAAATTTTGACAAAATTTTCTATAGAAATAGAATTTTGACAAAATTTTCTATAGAAATAAAATTTTGACAAAAACTTTCTATAGAAATAAAGTTTTGACAAAATTTTCTATAGCAATAAAATTTTAACAAAATTTTCTATAGTAATAAAATTTTGACAAAATTTACTATATTAATAAAATTTTGACAAAATTTCCTATAGAAATAAAATTTTGATAAAATTTTCCATAGAAATAACATTTTGACAAAATTTTCTATAGCAATAAAATTTTGACAAAATTTTCTATAGTAATAAAATTTTAACAAAATTTTCTATAGAAATAAAATTTTGGTAGATTATTTTTTGTGGTCGGCTACATAACTATAGACCGATATGGACCAATTTTGCCATGGTTGTTAGGGGCCATATACTAGCGCAATGTACAAAATTTCACCACGTACCAAATTTCAACCGGATCGGATCAACCGGAGGTCAAATCTGGGGATCGGTTTAAAATGGGGCTTATATATAATTAAGACCGGTGTGGACCAATTTTTGCATGGTTGTTACAGGCCATATACTAACACCAAGTATCAAATTTCAACCGAATCGGATGAATTTTGCTCATCCATGAGGCTCCGGAGGTCAAATCTGGGGATCATTTTATATTTGGGGCTATATAGAATTATGGACCGATGTGGACCAATTTTTGCATAGTTGTTAGTGACCATATGCTTACACCATGTACCATATTTCAGCCGGATCGGATGAAATTTGCTTCTCTTAGAGGCTCCGCAAACCAAATCTGGGGATCGGTTTATATGGGGCTATATATAATTATAAACCGATGTGGACCAATATTTGCACGGTTTTTAGAGACCATATACTAACACCATATACCAAATTTCAGCCGGATCGCATGAAATTTGCTTCTCTTAGATGCTCCGCAAGCCAAATCTGGGGATCGGTTTATATGGGGGCTATATATAATTATGGACCGGTGTGGACAATTTTTTCATAGTTGTTAGAGACTATATACTAACACCATGTACAAAATTGCAAACAGATCGGAAGAATTTTGCTAATCCATGAGGCTCCGGAAGTCAAATCTGGGGATCATTTTATATTTGGGGCTATATAGAATTATGGACCGATGTGGACCAATTTTTGCATAGTTGCTAGTGAAAGTATACTTACACCATGTACCATATTTCAGCCGGATCGGATGAAATTTGCTTCTCTTAGAGGCTCCGCAAACCAAATCTGGGGACCGGTTTATATGGGGGCTATATATAAATTATGGACCGATGAGGACCAATTTTTGCATAGTTGTTAGAGACTATATACTAACACCATGTACAAAATTTCAAACAGATCGGATGAATTTTGCTCCTCCAAGAAGCTCCGCAAGCCAAATCGGCGGTCGGTTTATATGGGCTATACGTAAAAGTGAACTGATATGGCCCATTTGCAATATCATCCGACCTACATCAATAACAACTACTTGTGACAAGTTTTAAGTCGATAGCTTGTTTCGTTCGGAAGTTAGCGTGATTTCAACAGACGGATGGACGGACAGGCTTAAATCGACTCAGAATTTCACCACTACCCAGAATATATATACTTTATGGGGTCTTAGAGCAATATTTCGATGTGTTACAAACGGAAAGACAAAGTTAATATACCCCCCTCTACCCCTATGGTAGAGGGTATAAAAATTAATCATAATTATTAAGACTATTTGCATGATATTGTTAAAAATGGGCAACAAATCTTCCTAAAAATTGTCTCTTTGTTGCACAGTTTGTTGCTTAAGTCTTTTGTTTTCATTTTTTTTGCCCCACCAGCATATATATGTGCTTGTTGAAATCCCATACAAATTGTTTTTAAGACCACATATTTTTGATTTCAACATAGCTTTATGTTTATTACTGCAAACAGAAAAAAAAAACAAAACAATTTATTTGAAATTAATGATGTGCCAAGATAAGAACCTTTTAAAAATGCATTTAAAATAAATTACGTTCTAGCCAGGTTTTCTACCTACCATATTCCTGATAATTATGAATAGAATCGATTAAACGTAACGTACTCAAAATAACTTGTTTGCCATTAGACTGAAATTGCTTTTTTTATAGTATTTTTGCGTTTAAGCAAATTTCATAGAGGGAGTGTTATACAAACTCCCCCTTACGTTAACCACCTTACAAAGCAATTATCTCTGACCCAGCATTTTGTTTTGGGCTCTTACAATTATACCTGCAGAATATGGATGTTGTGTTGATTTTGCCATATTCTGTTTTTTTTTTTTTAATTTCGTTATAGCTATTTTTTTAATTTATATTTATTTCATTTCATTTCTTATTTATTATAGTAGATTTTGCCACTTGAGTAGTTGTGTTGAGAGTTCTCAAATAACAATCGAAATAAAAACGAATTGGATATGGCGGTGATTTTTGCAAAATTTGATTGATGAATGAATGCTCACGGTGGTGTTTTTTTTTTTTTTTGCAGTTCCTAGCTAAACGAATGTATACAAAATTTATATTTAAAGTAAAGTGATTGTAAGAATTCCAACATTTGTTTTTTTTTTCTGTGAGGGATTGAAGAAAAAAAATCAACGGAAATATACTTTATGATATGAAACCTTAAATGTGAAAATGTATTATTTGTGTTCAAAAAAATGGGGCGTTGTTTAAGCAAATAATTTTGATAAAATATGAGTTTTGTGGGTTTCCATTTTAAGTTTCGTTTCATGTTTTTTTTTCAGTCTGAAGCTTTAAATTTGTTATAGTTCATGTCAACAATGATATCATACTCGAGTTCAATTTGTTGTTAAAATGTCTTAAGGTGAGTAATAATAATCAATAATAATAATATTTGAAAATTGCCTTTAAGAATTTTATTTTTAAATTGGTTATAAATTTCGATTTTTTTTTAAATTTCAAATGCCTTGCAGATTCAATTGTAAATCAAAAAAAAATATTTATATATGGAAATGAAATTAAAATTATGTAACTAAAGTATGAATAAAAAGTTTATCACAATGGACTGAATACTCTAAGTGAGCCTGAAACTTAATCGGGCTGACACTTTAACCTTAACCTTATGAATAAAAATTTCCGTCGTTTAGAAGTTAATTTGTTCTGGATCAGTGAGCAATCTACAAACGTAATGTAGCTATAAAAAGTGAGAAATCTTTGTTTATAAAAAAATAATATGTGAATCCCATAGAATGTCAGACTCATGTTACAAGAAAGTTGGAGAGGTGATTTATATTGGAGCTACATTTGAATATCGACCAAAATAAAGTAACAGGGTGGTTAGATAAGAATTTAGCATCGGGTGTGTTCTGCACAAAAACCTATTCCTAATGGGCGGAATTAAACATGAATATATTAATTTTTAGATTCCAGAAAATTAATTTGTAATTGGTTTTTATATTTTGGGATTCGGGAAAATCGCTTTATTGTTTTTCAAAATATTCTCTATTAAGATCTATTCATTTCAACCAATTGTGAAATCACTTTTGCCACTCAGATTGAGGTATCTCTAAAACATGCATTCTTCAGGTGTCGCAAAACGTTGACCTTTCATTTTATTTTTTACATGCGGGAATAAACAGCCGATGGTCAGCTTAGGTAAAGTGGCAGCTCGTTATTTCACTGAAAAAAATATTGTGGTGAGGCCAAAGAGTTTATGTCCTTAAAATACGAATCCGAATTTTGCTTAGCATAGAAGATGCATTTCTCTGATACATGGTGGTTTTTCTTGTACAAAAGTCTATACATTTTTCAATGAAGTCGTTTTGCCCTTATTGTGAAGTGATTCGACTTAAAATTGGGTATCCTAAAATAAAAACAAGAATATACAGCAGTAAGTTCGGCCGGGCCGAATCTTAAATACCCACCACCATGAACCAAATTTTAGGGTTTCCTTTGAAATTTCAGGAGGGCTTGAGGACACTTCCCGAAGATAAATTTAAAGATTTCACCTATGAGGACTATATCAGATTCTGGATTTCTAAGAACCATTTTTGTTTGAGTTTTAGAGGAATCATTAACATCTCTTGTAAGTGTGCAAGAAAATTATAAAATAACGTCTTGATTTGAAATCTTAAATCTGTAGATTTTCACCCGAGAAGTAAAATCTGGAAATTTTACATTGAGTTTCAAGCAATTTTCATGATCAGTGCGCCGTTTACACCCTCAAGAAGTGAAGTCGGTCTATATGGAGGCATTACCAAATGGACCGATAAAAACTAAATCCTAAAATACCAGAATATTTAAAATTTCAGGCAAATCAGATAAAAACTACGGTTTCCAGAAACCCAAGGAGTTAAATCGGAAGATCGTTCTTATGGGGGCTATACTAAAATATGGACCGATACTCACCGTTTTCGGCACACCTCTTTATGACCCGAAAATACCTCTAGATTTCCAATTTCAGGCAAGTAGGATAAAAACTTCGGATTCTAGAAGCCCAAGAAGTAAAATCGGGAAATCGGTCTATATGGGGGCTATAACAAAATATGGACCGATACTCACCATTTTCAGCACACCTCTTTATGGTCCTAAAATACCTCTAGATTTCCAATTTCAGACAAATTGGATAAAAACTACGGTTTCTATAAGCCCAAGACCCCAAATCGGGTGGTCGTTTTATATGGGGACCATACCAAAACATGGACCGATACACACAATTTTTGGCACACGTATTTGTGGTCCTACAAAACCTCTAGATTTCCAATTTCAGGTAAATTGAATAAAAACTGCGGTTTCTATAAGCCCAAGAAGTAAAATCGGGAGATCGGTCTATATGGGGGCTATACCAAAATATGGACCGATACTCACAATTTTTGGCACACGTCTTTGTGGTCCTACAATACCTCTAGATTTCCAATTTCAGATAAATTGAATAAAAACTGCGGTTTCTATAAGCCCAAGAAGTAAAATCGGGAGATCGGTCTATATGGGGGCTATCCCAAAACATGGACCGATACTCACCATTTTTGGCACACCTCTTAATGGTCATAAAATACTTATAGATTTCAAATTTCTGGCAAATTGGATAAAAACTACGATTTCTATAAGCCCAAGACCCCAAATCGGGAGGTCGGTTTATATGGGGACTATATCAAAACCTGGACCGATATAGCCCATCTTCGAACTTGACCTGCCTGCAGACAAAAGACGAGTTTGTGCAAAATTTCAGCACGATTGCTTCATTATTGAAGACTGTAGCGTGATTACAACAGACAGACAGACAGACAGACGGACAGACGGACATCGTTATATCGTCTTAGAATTTCTCCCTGATCAAGAATATATATACTTTATATAGTCGGAAATCGATATTTCGATGTGTTACAAACGGAATGACAAACTTATTACACCCCCGTCACCATTCTATGGTGGTGGGTATAAAAATAAATTTTTTGTCTAAGGTCAACGTGGCTTTAATAATTTTGAAAAACTCTTCAAAATTAATGAAATAATAAAATTGATGAATTTTTGCATCTTGACTACAAAGTAAAAAATCGTTTAAAAATAGGAAATTTTTTTACTTCACTTTATTCTGAAGACTTTTCTACTTGACACAAAGCATAATTTCTACTTGAAGTCGAGTCCGATATTTGGAAATTTAAGTTGCCGTTAAGATGATTTTAAAGGACTGTAATATTACATGAAGAACAAGTAAAGAAAGTCTAAAGTCGGGCGGGGCCGACTATATTATACCCTGCACCACTTTGTATCAATCAACATTTTTTGTAAATCAACATTTTCCATACTATATCAAATCCGTCAAATGTGTTGGGTGCTATATATAAAGGTTTTTGTCCCAAATACATACCTTAAAATCTGACTCCATCTGAACAAAATTTATAATCTAGAGACTTAAAAATTAAGTCGGCTAATGGCCTGGGATGGTGCACTATGTTAGTAAAACAAATATATACGGCCGTAAGTTCGGCCAGGCCGAATCTTATGTACCCTCCACCATGGATTGCGTAGAAACTTCTTCTGAAGACTGTCATCCACAATCGAATTAATTGGGTTGTGGTATCTTAAAACTTCTTAACATCGTTTTCTAAATTGTTAGTTATTCCATACGTGGTATATATTAGACAAAAAAAGGCATGTATAGGAAGTCTATAAATAATTACAAATCGATATGGACTTTTACACGGTACGTAGGGAGAGAGAATTGAAATATGGGGGTCGTTTATATGGGGGCTATATACAATTATGAATTTGATATGGACCAATTTTTGTGTGATTGGGGATCGATTTATCTGAGGGCTATAAATAACTATAGACCGATATGGACTTAGTTAGGCATGGTTGTTAACGGCCATATACTAGCACAATGCACCAAATTTCAACTGACTCGGATGAAATTTGCTCCTCCAAGTGGCTCCAAAACCAAATCTCGAGATCGGTTTATATGGGGGCTATATATGTTTATGGAGCGATATGGACCACTTTTGGCATGGTTGTTAAATATCATATACTAACACCACGTACCAGATCGATTGAATTTTGCTTCTCCAAAAGGCGGCGGGGATCGGTTTATATGGGGGCTATAAATAATTATAGACCGATCGAGGTGAAATTTGCTTCTCTTAGAGGATCTGCAAGCCAAATTTAGGGGTCCGTTTATTTGGGGGCTATATATAATTATGGACCGAAGTGGATCAATTTTTGCATGCTTATTAGAGACCATATACTAACACCGTGTACCAAATTTCAGCCCGATCGGATGAAATTTGCTTCTCTTAGAGGCTCCGCAAGCCAAATCGGGGGATCGGTTTATATGGGGGCTATACATAATTTTAGACCGATATGGACCAATTCCTGCATGGTTGTTAGAGACCATATACTAACACCATGTACCAAATTTCAGCCGGATCGGATGAAATTTGCTTCTCTTAGAGGATCTGCAAGCCAAATTTGGGGGTCCGTTTATATGGGACCCAAGTGGACCAATTTTTGCATGCTTGTTGGTGACCATATACTAACACCATGTACCAAATTTAAGCCGGATCGGATGAAATTTGGTTCTCTTAGAGGCTCCGTAAGCCAAATCGGGGGATCGGTTTATATATATAATTATGGACCGATGTTGACCAATATTTGCATGCTTGTTAGAGACCATATACTAGCACCATGTACCAAATTTCAGCCGGATCGGATGAAATTTGCTTC
Organism: Haematobia irritans; assembly: GCF_050003625.1. Taxonomy (NCBI): domain Eukaryota; kingdom Metazoa; phylum Arthropoda; class Insecta; order Diptera; family Muscidae; genus Haematobia; species Haematobia irritans. The sequence continues at coordinate 38,238,483 of NC_134401.1, read as the reverse complement.
TCCTAGAGGCTCCGCAAGCCAAATCGGGGAATCGGTTTATATGGGTGCTATATATAATTATGGACCGATGTGGACCAATTTTTGCATGGTTATTAGATACCACATACTAACACCATATACCAAATTTCAGCCGGATCGCATGAAATTTGCTTCTCTTAAAGGTTCCGCAAGCCAAATCGGGGGATCGGTTTATATGGGGGCTATATGTAATTATGGACCGATATGGACCAATTTTTGTATGGTGGTAGAGACCATATACTTACACCATGTACCAAATTTCAGCCTGATCGGATGAAATTTGCTTCTCTTAGAGCAATCGCAAGCCACATTTGGGGGTCCGTTTATATGGAGGCTATACGTAAAAGTGGACCGATATGGCCCATTTGCAATACCATCCGACCTACATCAATAACAACTACTTGTGCCAAGTTTCAAGTCGATAGCTTGTTTCGTTCGGAAGTTAGCGTGATTTCAACAGACGGACGGACGGACATGCTCAGATCGACCAAGAATTTCACCACGACCCAGAATATATATATATACTTTATGGGGTCTTAGAGCAATATTTCGATGTGTTACAAACTGAATGACAAAGTTAATATACCCCCATCCTATAGTGGAGGGTATAAAAATTGATCACGGTAGCTTCCAATGGTTGATCCCCGCTCGAATTCATCGACCGTGGGGTCAAAATAAATCCTGAATAATATGAAGATAAACCTTAAGTCAGCTTTCCATGGATTTTCCAACGCGACTCAGCACCGTTGCCCTCAGCACGCGCCAATTAAGACTTACTTAAAAAGAGGTTCCACTCATCATTTCCAACACACAATGGCCACCTAAATGTTTGTGTTCAAATAATCCTCGTAACACGCATGATAAAACGAAGTTACCCATTAATCACCCAGGCTACGAATAAACGTTTTTAAACAATCAGTTGAAAAAAAGAGAAAAAATAATAAATAAATAAAACTGCAATATGGAATATAGAAATATGGATGCAATTAATGTAGTAGAATTGGAAATAACCGCAATTGCCAACTCTTCTCCAAATTTAGGGATTATGCTACTTTTTCATGTGGGACATACTTTCGCATTCTGGGATTTAACAATGGTGTCAACACTTTTGTTGTTCTAAACAGCATTGTGTGACCTGTCTTCGGTCGGTGTTTAAGACTTTCTAAAAAATAGCCTACCTCGATTACAAAGAGATTCGTACTCAGTAACACATATTAAATTTTTTTTAAGACTTAATTTTTTCCATCACTTAAGGTTCATTTTCACAAGGTCTTTAAAATCAAAAGAGAAAATTAGCCCTAATTTTATTTTGGAGTCGATTTTCATGCTTTAGTTAAATTTTTTTGGTGCTCATTTTCATGGGACTCATATTAATTATAAAGCACCGCCCCACATATAAGGCTCTGTTTCATTTAGGTTTAGGGTTCATTTTATTGGGGCCTATGTTCACACCACCCATAGTTTGAGCAAAAGATAGCCAATTCGAACAAATATAAACTGATTATAAAATTCGATGTTGTTTCCAACATTTTTTTCTCTTGATCAATAAAATTAAAAAATAGAATATAACAATATAGCCTTTTCATTTGTTCCATTACATATCAGCATGACATATATATTCGTAAACTGCCTTAAAAGTTGGTGACTATAAAAAATTAGAGAAACATTTCAATATCCTACAGCTCTAACGGCCATTTTCATGTAGCTCCTATAAGCTTTAACTATCGTTTAACAAAAAGTAAATTGCGAAAATGTTCCCTGCTAACTTTAATTAAAAAATTGTCTGCAATTAAGATCCTATATGACAAATGAGTATATACCAGAACGTCTCATAAATTGGTTAGCTAACCGTACACTAACGAAGCTTCATGAACCAGGAGGTAAGTAGAAAATGTATTAAATTAATAATTATAAAATTTTTCTCAAAAAACAAAAAAAAAAAAAAATAAATTAATAAATAAAAATCAGACAAATGTGTCTTTCTTATATAAACACAAGTAAGGAAAGTCTAAATTCGGGCGGGGTCGACTATAGTATACCCTGCACCACTTTGTAGATCTACATTTTCGATACCATATCACATCCGTCAAATGTGTTGGGTGCTATATATAAAGGTTTGTCCCAAATACATACATTTAAATATCACTCGATGTGGACAGAATTTGATAGACTTCTACAAAACATATAGACTCAAAATTTAAGTCGGCTAATGCACTAGGGTAGAACACAATGTTAGTAAAAAAAAATATGGGAAACATTTAAATCTGAAGCTATTTTAAGGAAACTTCGCATAAGTTTATTTATGATTTATCGCTCGATATATATGCATTAGGAAAATTAGAGTCATTTTTACAACTTTTCGACTAAGCAGTGGCGATTTAAAAAGGAAAATGTTGGTATTTTGACCATTTTTGTCGAAATCAGAAAAACATATATATGGGAGCTATATCTAAATCTGAACCGATTTCAATCAAATTTCGCACACATGACTATGCTACCAATTGTACTCCTAGTGCAAAATTTCAACTAAATTCGGCCAAAAATCTGGCTTCTGGGGCCATATAAGTCCATATCGGACGAAAGATATATATGGGAGCTATATCTAAATCTGAACCGATTTCAATCAAATTTTGCACACTTGACTATACGACTAAGTGTTATGTTTGTACAAAATTTCAAGCAAATCGGTATAAAACTCTGGCTGCTGGGTCCATATTAGTGCATATCGGGCGAAAGATATATATGGGAGCTATATCTAAATTTCTTCCAAAATCAATAGGGTTCTATTCTGACCCAAATTAGGAACATGTGCCAAATTTGAAGGCGATTGGACTTAAATTGCGACCTAGACTTTGATCACAAAAATGTGTTCACAGACAGACGGACGGACGGACGGTCAGACGGACAGACGGACATGGTTATATCGACTCAGGGACCCACCCTGAGCATTATTGCCAAAGACACCATGTGTCTATCTCGTCTCCTTCTGGGTGTTACAAATATATGCACTAACTTATAATACCCTGTTCCACAGTGTGGCGCAGGGTATAAAAATCGAGTCCGTAAATGTAGAAAACAAACCACTTTTGAGCTAGCGACTTTACTATAGCAGAGCAAACATTTAGTCGATGATTATCCATCGCTCGAGAAATATTATGTTTTGTTGACGAAAAACCAAAGACTTAGCACACAAACCTGTATCATTGAATCCCTACCAAAAAAACTTACAGCCAAATTCAACATTATCACTTTATCCTACACAACAGTAACATATATAAATATAAAGAAAAAAACTATGAAATCAATCTAGTAAGACTGACAGACTATGTGAACTTGATGCATGAGAGTTTCTGGCATTTTACCCTTCATTGCAAACAAAAAAAAAAAAAAAAATTAAAAATGCATGGCAGTTTTTGCTTGCTTTTTTTCGAAGCGTATAAAATGGGATAGGGGCATTGTGCGATCTTACCTTGACCCATATAAAACAAAGCACAGTGCATTTTGTAAAATCAAAGACTTTGTTTTCGAAAAATTTTAATTTTATTTTGTAAACAAATATATAATGTCGTCACCAAGTACATATTGGAAACATTTTTTGAGTTAACAGAACCAATTATTGTTAACCATAACTGTTTGTAGATTTGTAGGCCTATTTTATTATTTTTTTATATAAAATTTATTTTCTTACTCAATTTTTCTGTGTGGGTAGTTGGCATAAAACCAACAAACACTCATGGTTTAGTTTAAAAATTACTATTCTAGGCACCACAATTATCACCATATGTAAATTGTTATAAATATATTGCTACACAAAATAAATTTTACCACGTTCTAAATCAAAATTTCAGAATGTTCATTTTAAGACTTAAAAGATTTCGTAAATTGAAGGCTGTCAAAATATGGCAACTAATAAAATAAAGGCTAAGCTGTCAGCATTAGTTACGAATTTTGGAGTTTGCAAATTCACAGCGTAGGTGGTTGTTTGGGATGTGGTTATGTGGCTATGAAATTCTCTATAAAATAACATCCATACATTTTATACTCCACAAATGGACCAAAATTGTTATTGTTGATTTGTTCAAATAGAACTGCCCCCTTCAAATATGGTTGGTACAATTTTGTTTGTAATTGCTTCATAAATGAAGAATTTTATAACGTGTTTAATAATGTCGAAATTTGACAGCTTTTGTTTCCTAACTTCAAATGGCTTTCAGAAACAAATGATTTGCTTTGATTTTTTTTCGACAGCAGGTAAATAGATGTATCTTCAGTAGATTCTGATGTAATGCCATAACAAAATTGATGATGATAGTACATTTCGTATATAGGCAATTTCCTGTTTTATATTTTTGGACAAACAATACAAACAAGAAAGTATTCATATAGGGAATTTTGTAAAATTTTCATCTGTGTAGAAAATGTTGCCAAAAATTTCATTTTTAAAGGAAATGTTTTTAAAATTTCATATGTAAAGAAGATTTAGTCAAAATTTCATATCTATAGGAATTTTTTTCAAAATTTCATACATATAAGAATTTTTTTCAAATTTTCATTTATTTTAAGAAATTGAGTCAAAATCTTATTATTCTGGGACATTGTGCCATATTTTCATTTATATAGGAAATTTTCGCAAAATTTCAATTCTACAGGAAATTTTGTCAAAATTTCATTTATAAAAAAAAATTGCCAAAATTTTATTGCTATAGTAAATTTTGTCAAAATTTTATTTTTATAGGAAATTTAATCAAAATTTCAGTTTTATAGGAAATTTTTCAAAATTTCAATTTCATAGGAAATTTTGTCAAAATTTCAATTCTATAGAAAATTTGGCTAAAATTTAATATACTAAAGGCTGTGGAAAGATTCATTCGCCCGAATCGAAACATGTACAGTCCAGGCGTGTATAGATTTGTATCTGGCGTTTTCTTTTCAATGACTCTATTAAACATGTTCATTAATCTAAATCTGTCCACAAAGCTCGATTAATAATTGTAAAATTAGATAAAATTTAATTTTTTTTAGGAAATTTAGCTAAAATTTCATTTCGATAACATTTTTTGTGAAATTCTCGTTTCCATAGGAAATTTTGACAAAATTTAATTTTTTAGGAGGTTGTGTCATACTTTCATTTCTATCGAAAGTTTTCTCAAAATTTCAATTCTATAGAAAAATTTGCCAAAATTACATTCCAAAGGAAATTTAGTTACAATTTCTATAGGAAATTTTGTCAAAATTTTGTTTCTATAGAAAATTTTGTCAAAATTTTATTTCTAAAGAAAATTTTGTAGAGGTAGAGGATGCTGATGAGGAATGTGGTAATTCAAACATTCTTTTCCTCTGTAGGTTAAGCTACAGTTGTAGTTAAGTCAATGCTTAAAACCATGCATTGACTGAAATGAAAAACAACAACAATGATTAAAGAAAGAAACCAACAATAACAAAACAAAACGGGATTTAGTGAACTGCCTGAATTTATTCTGATAATTGGTTGATAGTTTTGCTGCAAGTAGAGGATGCTGATGAGGAATGTGGTAATTCCGAAACGAGCGTCCATCCAACCATCTTGCAATCTATAGGGCTTTGCCCAAATAAATTGGACAAACATTCTTTTCCTCTGTTGGTTAAGACACATGTAGTTTAGTCAATGCATGGTTTTAAGCTGAAATCAAAAACAACAACAAAATTTTATTTAGATAAAAAATTTTGCGAAAATTTTATTTCTAAAGGAAATTTTGTCAAAATTTTTTTTCTATAGGAAATTTTGTCAAAATTTCAATTTTATAGGAAATTTTGTCAAAATTTCAATTCGGTAGGAAATTGAGCTAAAATTTAATTTTCATAGGAAATTTAGCTAAAATTTCATTTCTACAAAAATTTTTGTGAAAATCTCGTTTCTAGAGGAAATTTCTAGGAGGTTGTTATACTTTCATTTCTATCGAAAGTTTTCTCAAAATTTCAATTCTATAGGAAAATTTGTTTAATTTCATTAAAAAAATATATATAGTTAAAATTTCTATAGAAAATTTTTTCAAAATTTTATTTCTATAGAAAATTTTGTCAAAATTTTATTTCTAAAGAAAATTTTGTCAAAATTTTATTTTTTAAGAAAATTTTGTCAAAATTTCAATTCTGTAGGAAATATTGTAAAAATTTCCATTCTGTAAGAAATATTGCCAAAATCTCATTTCTATAGGAAATTTAGCTAAAATTTCATTTCTATAAAAATTTTTGTGAAAATCTCATTTCTATAAGAGATTTTGGCAAAATTTCATTTTTTTCTAGGAGGTTGTGTCATACTTTCATTTCAAACGAAAGTTTTTTCAAACTTTCAATTCTATAGGAAAATTTGTCAAAATTTCATTCCAAAGGAAATTTAGTTAATATTTCTATAAGAAATTTTGTCGAAATTTTATTTCTATAGGAAATTTTTGTCGAAATTTCAATTCTATAGAATTTTTTTAAATTTCATTATTATAGGAAATTCTCTTAAAATTTAATTTCTGTAGAAAATTTTGCCAAAATTTTATTTCTATAGAAAATTTTGTCAGAATGTAATTTTTATAGGAAATTTTGTAAAAATTTCAATTCTGTAGGAAATATTGCAAAAATCTCATTTTTATAGGAAATTTAGCTAAAATTTAATTTCCATAAAAATTTTATGAAAATCTCGTTTCTATTGTAAATTTTGTCAAAATTTCATCTCTATAGGAAATTTTGTCAAAATTGCATGTCTATTGCTATAGGAAAATTTGTCAAAATTTCATTTCTATGGAAATTTTTTGCAAAAATTCATTTCTATAGGAGATTGTGTCATACTTTCATTTCTATAGGAAATTATCTCAAACTTTCATCTCTATAGGAAATTTTGCCAAAATTACATTTCTATAAGAAATTTTTGCAAAATTGCATTTGCAAAATTTCATTTCTATAGGAGATTGTGTCATACTTTCATTTCTATAGGGAAATTTGTCAGAATTTCATTTCTATAAGAAATTTTCATTTCTGTAGGAAAGTTTGTCATAAAGGAAATTTGGTCAAAATTTCATTTCTATGGGATATCTTTGCAAAATTCATTTCTATAAATTTTTTTGCAAAATTTCATTTCTTTAAAAAATTTTGTCAAAATTTAATTTCTATAGGGAATTATGACAACATTTTATTTCTAAAGGATATTTTTGCACAATGTCAAAATTTTATTTCTGTAAGAAATTTTTGTCGTAATTTCATTTCTGTAGGAAATTTTTGGCAAAATTCCGTTTCTATAAAAAATTTTGTGTGCTGTTTTATAAGAAATTTTGTCAACAAATGTTTTGAGAACACATAATTTGAATGCGTACATGACAGAACATTTTGTTCTTGCTTACACATCTGTCTTATCAACAGCACTTAATCACTGAAATGTTATTTGCCTACAGCTACAGCGTCACTTGTTCTAGTCCAAGAATTGTATTCATCTTGTAGGAAAAAATAACAAATGGGAATGTTTTTGTGCTAAATTATATCAAAAACTGTTTTTGTTTTGAGGACTGAGAGTAAAATTTTTTTTATAGTGTGCGTGAGTTTTGATTGAAATATATGTTTAATTCGCATTGAGGTAGATAGTTCTGCGATTTCAAGCTCATTGTCCGCTGACGACGTTGGTTTGGCCAATTGACCTTGGATCTGAATTTTATATTTAAAGTTTCAATTATTCCCATTCAGAGCTATTTTCTTTGCAAAAACTCTACACAAAAGCAGATTGTTATCATTTTAACCAATTTTTTTGTTTTGTGAATAATAGTTATTATTATTTACAATTTTTGTATTTTTTTATTTGATCTCATACATATTAATCTGAAAACGTGACTGCTTGTAAAAAAGAGCAACACATAAGCGAGAAAGAGAAGATAATACAACTAAAATATTTGTATTTGGAAGGGGGAAAAGTCAACATCTAGGCATTGCTTAACCGCGCCAGCATTTTATAGCCAATTGAAAATGAAATTAAATAAATATCCAACAATTCCACCGCCGGTTTCTATGGCAGCAATTTTAAAGCAATCATCAAAAACAAAAGTGAATGAATTAAAGTTTAAATGAAACAAAATATATTTATTAATGTCATCAGCCATGTTTATTCGAATAAACAAAGTTCACAGCATGACTTCCCGACAAAAAAGTTTTTTTTTTTGGCGCCATTGATTATGTTGTTCTTTGCAAAATGATTTTTTTTGCAAAATTCCCTATAATAGTGAATTTTGGACGAAACTTATTTTAGATATTAAATGGTGAAACAAAGAAAACAGAAGGTAAAAAGAAAACAGAAGGCAAATTTCATATAGATATAACATTTTGAGACAAGTTCCTATAGAAATAAAATTTTGACAAATTTTTCTATAAAAATAGTAATTTTTGACAAAATTTCCAATAAAAATTAAATTTTATGTATGAAATATTAACAAAATTAATCTTATAGAAATTATTTTTTTATAAAATTTCTCAGAGCAATGAAGCAATTTTTTATAGAAATTAATTTTTAACAGCATTTCCTACTGAAATGAAATTTTACAAATGTTCCTTTAAAAACGAAATATAAATTTCTCTACAAAAGAATTTTCAACAAAATTTCTTATAAATTAAAAATTTCGTACCGAATTTTTATTTCTATATTTTTGTCAGAATTTCAATTCTATTGGAATTTTTGACAAAATTTCATTTCGTTAAAAATTCTATAAAAATAGTAATTTTGGACAAAATTTCCAATAAAAATTAAATTTTATATGGAAATGAAATATTAACAAAATTTCTAATAGAAATTATTTTTTTATAAAATTTCTCAGAGTAGTGAAACTTAACGAATTTTTTTATAGAAATTAATTTTTAACAAAATTTTCTACTGAAATGAAATTTTACAAATGTACCTTTACAAACGAAATATAAATTTCTCTACAAACGAATTTTCAACAAAATTTCTTATAAATTAAAACTTTCTTACCAAATTTTTATTTCTATATTTTTGTCACAATTTCAATTTTATAGGAAATTTTGGCAAAATTTCATTTATATAGGAAATTTTGTCAAAATTTCATTTCGTTAAAAACTCTGTCAAAATTTTCATTTCTAAAGGAAATTTTGTCAAAATTTAATTTCTTTAGGAAATTTTGCCAAGATTTCATTTCTACAGGAAACCTTGCCAAAATTTCATTTCTATTGGAAATTTTGTAAAAATTTCACTTCTATAGGAAATTTTGTTACAATTCCATTCCCATAAGAAATTATGTCAAAATTTCATTTCTATAGGAAATTTTGTCAAAATTTCATTTCTATAGGAAATTTTTTTCAAAATTTTGTCAAAATTTCATTTCTATAGGAAATTTGTCAAAATTTCATTTCTATAGGAAATTTTGTCAAAATTTCATTTCTACAGGAAATTTGTCAAAATTTTCTTTCTATAGGAAATTTTGTCAAAATTTCATTTCTATTGGAAATTTTGTCAAATAATTCGGAAATTATATAGGAAATTTTGTCAAAATTTCATTTCTATTGGAAATATTGTCAAAATTATATTTCTGTAGGAAATTTTTTTCAAAATTTCATATCTATAGGAAATTTTGTCAAATAATTCGGAAAATCTATAGGAAATTTTGTCCAAATTTGTTTTCTACATGATTTTTTTGTCACAATCTCAATTTTATAGGAAATTTTGTCAAAATTTCATTTCTTTAGGAAATTTTGCCAAGATTTCATTTCTACAGGAAACCTTGCCAAAATTTCATTTTTAAGGAAACCTTGCCAAAATTTCATTTTTAAGGAAATTTTGTCAAAATTTCATTTCTATAGGAAATTTTGTTACAATTCCATTTCCATAAGAAATTATGTCAAAATTTCATTTCTATAGGAAATTTTGTCAAAATTTCATTTCTATTGGAAATATTGTCAAAATTACATTTCTGTAGGAAATTTTTTCAAAATTTTGTCAAAATTTCATTTCTATAGGAAATTTGTCAAAATTTCATTTCTATAGGAAATTTTGTCAAAATTTCATTTCTATAGGAAATTTGTCAAAATTTCATTTCTATTGGAAATTTTGTCAAAATTTCATTTCTATTGGAAATTTTGTCAAATAATTCGGAAATTATATAGGAAATTTTGTCAAAATTTAATTTCTATTTGAAATTTTGTCAAATAATTCGGAAATTATATAGGAAATTTTGTCAAAATTTCATTTCTATTGGAAATATTGTCAAAATTATATTTCTGTAGGAAATTTTTTTCAAAGATTCATTTCTATAGGAAATTTTGTCAAATAATTCGGAAATTCTATAGGAAATTTTGTCCAAATTTGTTTTCTACATGATTTTTCTGTCAAAATTTCATTTCAGTAGGAAATTTTTGTAAAATATCATTTCTATCGGAAATTTTCAATAAAAATGTAATTTTCTATAGAAATGAAATATTGACAAAATTTCTAATAGAAATTATTTTTTTTTTTGTGAACTTCTTTACAGCAATGAAATTAAAACAAAAACTTAGAGAAATTAATTTTTAACAAAATTTCCTACTGAAATTAAATTCTACAAATGTTCCTTTATAAATTAAATTTAAATTTCTCTACAAACGCATTATCAATAAAAATTTCTTAGAAATTGAAATTTTTGGAATATTCTGCTATAAAAAAGAACTTTTGACAAAACTTGAGCAAACATTTCCTACAAAAAGCAATTTTGATAAAATTTCCTTTTGAAATAAAATTTAAGCAAAAATTTCTATAGAAATGGAATTTTGACAAAATTTCCTGTAGAAATGAAATTGTGACAAAATTTCCTATAAAAATAAATTTTTGACATAATTTTCAATAGAAATAAATTTTTGATAAAATTTCTTATCGAAATAAGATTTTAACAAAAAATTGTATAGAAATGTAATTTTGACAAAATTCCCGGTAGACATACAATTTTGCAAAAAATTCCTATAGAAATAAATTGTTGACATAATTTCTTATAGAAATAAATTTTTCATAGAAATTACTATCGAAATAAAATTTTAACGAACATTTCTATAGAATTGTATTTTTGACAAAATTAGAAATAAAATTTTGACAAAATTTCCTATAGAAATAAAATTTTGATAAAATTTTCTATAGAAATGAAATTTTGACAAAATTTCCTATAGAAATTAAATTTAGACAAAATTTCCTATTGGAATCAAATTTTGCAAAAATTTCCTATAGAAATGAAATTTTGCAAAAATTTCCGATAGAAATAAATTGTTGACATAATTTCCTATAAAAATAAAATGTTGATAAAATTTCCTATAGAAATGATATTTTGACAAAATTTTCTATAGAAATGAAATTTTGACAAAATTTCCTATAGAAATGAAATTTTGACAAAATTTTCTATAGAAATGAAATTTTGACAAAATTTCCTATAGAAATGAAATTTTGACAAAATTTCCTTTAGAAATGAAATTTTGCCAAATTTCCTTTAGAAATGAAATTTTTGATGAAATTTCCTATAGAAATGAAATTTTGAAAAAATTTCCTTTAGAAATGAAATTTTGACGAAATTTCCTATAGAAATCAAAGTTTGACAAATTTTCCTATAGAAATGAAATTTTGACAAAACTTCCTATAGAAATGAAATTTTGAAAAAATTTCCTATAGAAATGAAATTTTGCAAAAATTTCCTACAGAAATAAATTGTTGACATAATTTCCTATAAAAATAAAATGTTGATAAAATTTCCTATAGAAATGAAATTTTGACAAAATTTTCTATAGAAATGAAATTTTGACAAAATTTCTATAGAAATGAAATTTTCACAAAATTTCCTATAGAAATGAAATTTTGACAAAATTTCCTATTGAAATGAAATTTTGACAAATTTCCTATAGAAATGAAATTTTGACAAAATTTCCTATACAAATGAAATTTTGACAAAATTTCCTATAGAAATGAAATTTTGACAAAATTTCCTATAAAAATAAAATGTCGATAAAATTTCCTATAGAAATGAAAGTTTGACAAAATTTCCTATAGAAATTAAATTTTGACAAAATTTCCTATGGAAATAAAATTTTGGCAAAATTTCCTATAGAAATGAAATTTTGACAAAATTTCCTATACAAATGAAATTTCGACAAAATTTCCTATAGAAATGAAATTTTGACAAAATTTCCTATAGAAATGAAATTTTGACAAAATTTCCTATAGAAATGAAATTTTAACAAAATAGAACTGAAATTTTGACAAAATTTCCTATAAAAATAAAATGTTGATAAAATTTGCTATTGAAATGAAATTTTGACAAAATTTCCTATACAAATGAAATTTTGACAAAATTGCCTATAGAAATAAAATGTTGATAAAATTTCCTATAGAAATGAAATTTTGACAAAATTTCCTATGCAAATAAAATTTTGACAAAATTTCCTATAGAAATAGAATTTTGATAAAAATTCCTATAGACATGAAATTTTGATAAAATTTCCGATAGGAATAAAATTTTAATAAATTTTCTTGCATAAATTAAATTTTGCAACAATTTGCTATAAAAATGAAATATTTCCATATAATCCGAAATTCGGAAACACAAATTGCACGGACTTATTTATGTTATAATAAAAAAAAGCTCTCGGACTTCAATCGATTTGAACTTCATATAAAAAAAATCCAAATTTTGAGCAGTTAAATTCTCATTTTCTTTCTGTCGCGTTTTGTTCATGTATCTTCAAATATATGTACCACTTTATTAGTATTATCGTTTCACTAGCAATAAATGGAATGTTCTTCGCATTTGTTTTTTATTTACTCCTTCTTTAAATAAATGGTCATTTTAAGCATAGTTGAAAGCCTAATCAATTTTAAAACTTCAAATATTTTATAAATAACTTCCTCTTAAAATTCTTAAACAGAAACGTTTTTATTGAAAATTAATTTAAGGCTTCCAGCCAAAAATGAGATCATAAGATGTTCTGGCTGATCGATTTCATAGGCAGTCATTTCTCATATTTTACGGAAAGGTCGTTTTTCTTTTTGATGTACTGGTTTGAGGTTCTCTTTTTTTGGAAGATTTCAACATTAACATCATCACTTTTAAGAGGTGTTAATTGTTAGACTTGCTGAGGAGGCTTGTTTTTTTATCTCAATACTTAAATAATTTATGCAGATTTTTGTATATGGTTGGAAACGAGAACTAAATGTATAGACTTCACGCAAAACGTCTGATATTTTTGGCCTCTTTGTACAAAAATTTTACATTTTTTTCCTTCTATAGTTCAGCAATATTCATATTTTTCTTGTGATGATGTATTGTCTTAGGACGGAGAACTCAGCCTGGAGGTTAGTTTTGTTTTGTGTGAGTTGTTAACTTGAAACAGTAGCTGAGCGTAGTTGCTTCAATACATGTATATGTGTTTTTTATTATTATTTCCTGTGGCAATTGAGTGGGGTTTTTGGGGGTGTTTTTGTTTGGTTTGAAAAATAATTTTGTGAAATTATATTTATGTACCAATAATTTTGTTTTGCTATTCAAATCAAATTCCTATAAATCTATAGTTATTTGATAGTATGCAAAATACCATTTTTAAGTTAACAAATAATTTCATTTAACATTTAAATGCTTCCAAAATGACATTGGTGCGAAAAAAATTGAAAACAGGTTTGTGTCTTAAGTCTTTTGTTAATCCCACATGTTCACAGCATTTGAGTTTGTTTTTTTTTTGAGTTCAAATCCAAAATTCAACTTTCAAATTGGTGATTAAAACATTTTCGTAATTTAAAGCTGTACTGAACTTTATCAACACCGTAATTTGTTATGGACAAACAGATTAAAATCAATTTTTTATTTGTTTTTATTTTCCTTGTTATACCCTCCATCATAGGATGGGGGTATATTAACTTTGTCATTCCGTTTGTAACACATCGAAATATTGCTCTAAGACCTCATAAAGTATATATATTCTGGGTCGTGGTGAAATTCTGAGTCGATCTAAGCATGTCCGTCCGTCCGTCCGTCCGTCCGTCTGTTGAAATCACGCTAACTTCCGAACGAAACAAGCTATCGACTTGAAACTTGGCACAAGTAGTTGTTATCGATGTAGGTCGGATGGTATTGAAAATGGGTCATATCGGTCCACTTTTACGTATAGCCCCCATATAAAGGGACCCTCAGATTTGGCTTGTGGAGCCTCTAAAAGAAGCATATTTCATCCGATCCGGCTGAAATTTGGTATATGGTGTTGGTATATGGTCTCTAACAACCATGCAAAAATTGGTCCACATCGGTCCATAATTATATATAGCCCCCATATAAACCGATCCCCAGATTTGGCTTGTGGAGCCTCTAACAGAAGCATATTTCATCTGATCCGGCTGAAATTTGGTATATGGTGTTGGTATATGGTCTCTAACAACCATGCAAAAATTGGTTCCCATCGGTCCATAATTATATATAGCCCCCATATAAACCGATCCCCAGATTTGGCTTGCGGAGCCTAAAAGAGAAGCAAATTTCATCCGATCCGGCTGAAATTTGGTACATCGTGTTGGTATATGGTCTCTAACAACCATGCAAAAATTGGTTCCCATCGGTCCATAATTATATATAGCCCCCATATAAACCGATCCCCAGATTTGGCTAGTGGAGCCTCTAAGAGAAGCATATTTCATCCGATCCGGTTGAAATTTGGTACATGGTGTTGGTATATGGTCTCTAACAATCACGCAAAAATTGGTCCACATTGGTCCATAATTATATATAGCCCCCATATAAACCGATCCCCAGATTTTGGCTTGCGGAGCCTCAAAGAGAAGCAAATTTCATCCGATCCGGTTGAAATTTGGTACATGATGTTGGTATATGGTCTCTAACAACCGTGCAAAAATTGGTCCACATCGGTCCATAATTATATATAGCGCCCATATAAACCGATCCCCAGATTTGGGTTGCGGAGCCTCAAAGAGAAGCAAATTTGATCCGATCCGCCTGAAATTTGGTACATGATATTTGTATATGGTCTCTAACAACCGTGCAAAAATTGGTCCACATCGGTTAATAATTATATATAGCCCCCATATAAACCGATCCCCAGATATGGCTTGCGGAGCCTCAAAGAGAAGCAAATTTTATCCGATCCGCCTGAAATTTGGTACATGATATTGGTATATGGTCTCTAACAACCATGCAAAAATTGGTCCACATCGGTTCATAATTATATATAGCCCCCATATAAACCGATCCCCAGATTTGGCTTGCGAAGTCTCCAAGAGAAGCAAATTTCATCCAATCCGGTTGTAATTTGGAACATGGTGTTAGTATATGATCTTTAACAACCGTGCCAGAATTGGTCCATATCGGTCCATAATTAGATATAGCCCCATATAAAACATTCTCCAGATTTGACCTCCGGAGCCTCTTGGAGGTGCAAAATTCATCCGATCCGGTTCAAATTAGGAACGTGGTGTTAGTATATGGTCGCTAACAACCGTACCAAAATTGGTCCAATCACACAAAAATTGGTCCACATCGGTTCATAATCATGGTTGCCACTAGAGCCAAAAATAATCTACCAAAATTTTATTTCTATAGAAAATTTTGTCAAAATTTTATTTCTAGAGAAAATTTTGTTAAAATTTTATTCGGTTCATAATAAAATTTTCATCATTGTCAAAATTTTGTTTCTATAGAAAATTTTGTCAAAAGTTTATTTCTATAGAAAATTTTGTTCAAATTTTATTTCTGTAGAAATTTTTGTCAAAAATTTCTTTCTATAGAAAATGTTGTCAAGATTTTTTATTTCTATAAAAAATTTTGTGAAAATTTTATTTCTATAGAAAATTTTGTTAAAATTTTATTCCTGTAGAAAATTTTGTCAAAATTTTATGTCTACTTTGTCAAACTGAATTATATACGTATTGGATCGATCTTTTTTGATTTAATATATACCACGTATGGACTTACATACAATTTAGAAGATGGTGTTAGGAGGTTTTAAGATACCTTGCCATCGGCAAGCGTTACCGCAACTTAAGTAATTCGATTGTGGATGGCAGTGTTTAGAAGAAGTTTCTACGCAATCCATGATGGAGGGTACATAAGCTTCGGCCTGGCCGAACTTACGGCCTTATATACTTGTTTTTTGAAATTGTTTCTGCTAAATTTGAGGTTAAGACAGGTTTCTGAAAGCAATCTAAATAATCCCTAAGAAGAAAACAAATAAACTCTATATCACTAGAAATAATATTTTCACCTATGGCGATTGTATTCTAATCCCATTTCTTGAAATACTTAAAGTTTTTTGAATTACATTTAAACCACAAAACTTTCACTCTTATTTCCATTGCTAAAAAAAAAACAATTAATAATAATTATTAGACATAAAAGAAGCTCAAACAAATATGCGGGGGTCTATTGTTTCAATGATCAAATAAAAAACATTTCATTTTAAACGTTTTATTTTCTTTAGTTTTTATTTTCCATATCGCCCTGATGGTCGCTTGGCAAATTCAAAACAGTTACTGAATTAAGACATATAGTCTCTCAGTTTGGCAAAACCAAAACAGCAGTCATCTTAATTTATGTGATGAGCTCATGCCATGTCGCTCAGTGGAAATATGAATCAGACTGACTTAATCAAAAGACTTAAATAATAAACATAACTAAGCAGAAAAAATAAATAAATAAAGCTTGAATGAAATAACAAACTAAATTAATGTTGACCAAACACGCGTTGAACATTTATTTTGCAACAACCTCCTGTTCATTTGTTCCAATTCAAAATCTTAATTACTACTTTTGTGGAAAAAGTGACAGAAAGATATTTTTAGAGGAAATGTTGTCAAAATTTTATTACTATCGAAAATGTAGTCAAAATTTCATCAAATTGCTAAAAATTAATTTCTGTGGGAATTTTTTTTTTTAAATTGCGTATCAATTTGGTTGAAATTTCTGCAGAATTTCATTTCTATTGAAGCTATTGTCAAAATTTCATATTTATAGGAAGTTTTGTCAAAATTTTATTTTTATAGGAAATTGTGTCAAAATTTTGTTTTTCGAAATTTCGTTTCTATAAGAAATTGGGTCAAAATGGTATTTCTTAAATAAATTTACCAAAATTGTTTTTTATAGGAAATTTGTCAAAGCTATATTTGTATAATGAACTTTGTCAAAATCTCCCCAGCAAAAAAATTGGATGTTCTTCCAATGGCACAACTTTAAAAGCACTTCCAGACGATGCACTCTCAATGATGTTCTTTATTTTAACTACCCAGGAAGTTATTTTAATTCAATTTTTTATAACTTGATTTTTTCATACTTTTAATGGGTAATTTTAACTTTTTTGTTTCAAATACGTTAAAAACGGAGTAAGAATTCAGAAATTGGTACAAATCATTTAAATTTTGTCTAAAAAAAAATTCTAAATCCAACCTGAAAAAATTGTGAATTTTTGAAAATATTTGAGGTCACACGTTTCCAATCCATTAAAAATTATAAAAAAATTATAAAAATTATTTATTTGACAAAATATCACATGTTAAAATGGAGAACTTCCGTCCTATGACAAGCCCATGTTAAATTCATCGTTTCTGCGTCAATTTTGCACCACTTCCGGATCCAAAAAGTACGTTTTCATTACTTTTTTGGCGACGCTTTATTTGCTGGGTCATTTCTATAGGAAATTTTATCAGAATTTCATTTCTATAGGAAATTTTGTCAAAATTAAATTTTTAGAAGAAATTTTTGAAAATTTTAATTATATAGAACATTTTTTTCAAATTTCATTTCTATAGGAAATTTAGTCAAAAAATCATTCTCTAGGAATTTTTTTTTCATTTCTAAAGGAAATTATACCAAAATTTCATTTATGTAGGAAATTTTGTCGAAATTTCATTTATAAGAAATGTTTACATTCATAACTTTCATTATGAAAGTGACTTTAAAAGCACTTGCAAAATTTAATTATATAGAGCATTTTTTTCAAAATTTCATTTCTATAGGAAATTTAGTCAAAAATTTCTAAAGGACATTTTGTCGAAATTTGATTTTAATAAACAATTTTTTCAAATGTTCACTTTCATAAGTTTCATTATATATAGAACATTTTTGCAAAATTTCATTTCTATAGGATTTTTTTTTGGAAATTTTGTCACAATTCCATTTCTATAGGAAATTTTGTCAAAATTTCATTTTTATAAAAAATTTTGTCAAAGTTTAATTTTTATAAGAAATTTTGCCAAAATTTCATTTTTATAAGAAATTTTTTTCAAAATTTAATTTCTTTAGGAAATTTTGGCAAAATTTCATTCCTATAGGAAAGTTCGTCAACATTTCATTTCTATAGGCAATTTTTACAAAAATTCATTTCTATAGGAATTTTTGTCAAAATTTCATTTCTACGCGAAATTTTGTCAAAATTTCTATTCTATGCAAAATTTTGTTAAAATTTCATTTCTATAGGAAATTTTGTCAAAATTTCATTTCTATAGGAAATTTTGTCAAAATTTCATTTCTATAGGAAATTTTGTCAAAATTTAATTTTTAAAAGAATTTTTTGCAAATTTAATTATATAGAGCATTTTTTCAAAATTTCCCTTCTATAGGAAATTTGGTCAAAAATTCATTCTGTGGGAAATTTTGTAAAAATTTAATTTCTAAAGGAAATTTTGTAGAAATTTCATTTCGAAAGGAAATTTTGTAGAAATTTCATTTTTATAAGAAATTTTTTCAAATGTACACTTTCATAAATTTCAAAATTTTAATATATAGAACATTTTTGCAAAATTTCATTTCTATAGGATTTTTTTTTCTAGGAAATTTTGTCACAATTTCATTTCTATAGGAAATTTTGTCAAAATTTCGTTTCTATAGGAAATTTTGTCAAAGTTTCATTTTTTATAAGAAATTTTGTCAAAATTTCATTTTAGTAAGAAATTTTGTCAAAATTTCATTTTTATAAGAATCTTTTTCTAAATTTAATTTCTCTAGGAAGTTTTGCTAAATTTCATTCCTATAGGAAAGTTCGTCAAAATTTCATTTCTATAGGAAATTTTTACAAAATTTCATTTCTATAGAAATTTTTGTCAAAATTTAATTTCTACAGGAAATTTTGTCAAAATTTCATTTCTATGCAAAATTTTGTTAAAATTTTATTTCAATTAATTTCTATAGGAAATTTGGTCAAAAATTCATTCTCTGGGAAATTTTGTAAAAATTTCATTTCTAAAGGAAATTTTGTCGAAATTTCATTTTTATAAGAAATTTTTTCAAATGTTTACTTTCACAAATTTCAAAATTTTATTATATAGAACCATTTTGCAAACTATCATTTCTATAGGGATTTTTTTCTCTAAGAAATTTTGTCACAATTTCATTTCTATAACAAAATTTTGTCAGATTTTAATTTCTATTGGATTTTTTTTTCAAATTTTCATTTCGCTAGATTTTTTTTTTAAAATTTCGTTTCTAAAGGAATTTTGTCAAAATTCCATTTCTATAGGAAATTTTGTCAAAATTCCATTTCTATAGGAAATTTTGTCAAAATTTCATTTTTATAGGAAATTTTGTCAAAATTTCATTTTTATAAGAAATTTTGTCAAAATTTCATTTTTATAAGAAATTTTTTTCAAAATTTAATTTCTCTAGGAAATCTTGAAAAATTTCTTTTCTATAGGAAATTTTGTCAAAATTCCATTTTTATAAGAAATTTTGTCAAAATTTCATTTTTATAAGAAATTTTGTTAAAATTTCATTTTTATAAGAAATTTTGTTAAAATTTCATTTTTATAAGAATTTTTTTTTTCAAAATTTAATTTCTCTAGGAAATTTTTGCAAAATTTCATTCCTATAGGAATGTTCGTCAAAATTTCATTTCTATAGGAAATTTTGTCAAACTTGCATTTCTATAGAAAATTTTGCCAAAACTTCATTTGCATAGGAAATTTTATCAAAATTTCATTTCAATAGGACATGTTGTCAAAATTTCATTTCCATAGGAATATTTTCACAAAATCTCATTTCTATAGGAATATATTATCAAAACTCACTTCTATAGGAAATTTCGGCATAATTTTATTTCTTTAAGAAATTGTTGCAAAGCTTCATTTCTATAGGACATATTGTGCAATTTTTTTCCATGGGGAGGTTTCTTAAAGCTTTATTTCTATGGGGAAATTTGTTAAGACTTCACTGTATCACTTTGGCTATGAATCATCATGTATTTATAATCTCTAGGCCACAAGCATTTACGTTTTTTTTTGTAGAAAGTATCGTTTTTAGCTAAACGAGACTTTGGTAACTAAGATTGTCATAATAGCAGTCACTAGACCATGTATGAATGATCATGTTTATCTCTACCCTTTGCAGATAGGTGATAAAATTCACAGACCAAGTGCCTTAAAAAGGCTGTTGACCTCAACGAAACAAACAAAAAAATCAAATCACACTTATTTCCAATTTTTGCAAATATTTGATATGGATTCACATGACGTATGTGATATGGTGATCAATTCAGAATATTTTCTGATAAATCCCATTCTGTCCGTCTACCTATCCACTTATTTTGCTGGTTAACTTTAGTTTTGATACAGAGTGTTATGTTACTAAAGGTAGTAAGAATCAGTCCAATCGGCCCCTCTATATATTTAGTTCTCTATGTAGTATAATTGACACCTGCACCTCACGCTTGATATCCCAGTAAAAAAAAGTGTCGCCAAAAAAGTAGTGAAAATGTGTTTTTTGGATCCGGAAGTGGTGCCAAAATTGACGCAGAAGCGATGAATTTAACATAGGCTTGTCATAGGACGAATGTCCAACATTTCAACAGCCGCTGCACTGAATTTGCATCACTTCTTAAGGTGTGAGGTGAATTCAGTGTTTTGGATGTGAATTAAGAATTTTTTAACAATTTTTTTATGATTTTTAATGCATTAAAACGCTTGTATGGAGCGTTTGTCATCAAATATTTTCAAAAATTAGCAAATTTTTTAGAAAGGATTTAACATTTTTTTCGGCTAAATTTAAATAATTTGTACCATTTTAATAATTATTAATATGTTTTTAATCTATTCGAAACAAATAACAATAAATTTCCCTTTAAAAATAGGAAAAAAACGGGTTATAAAAAATTGGCTCACATGAACTTCCTGTACAGTTAAAATAAAGAACATCTTTGGGAGAGCATTTTTGGAAATTCTTTTAAAGTTGGGCCTTGAGAAGAACTTCCAAATTTGTTTGCTGGGTTGTAAATCAAGTATTCGGCTAATTTTTGTTTACTTTTTTCTTAAGTATGCTTCGACTTGTAAACACTGTGTTATCATAAAGGTACTTATCTCGCATTTCACTTCCTATAGTATGGAATAGGGTCGGTTTTCAAGGATTACATTTACATACCTGAAAAGAGAGTAAATAAGAATTTTAGTGTGAAAAAAAAAATAAAAATAAAATTAAAAAATCTTCAATAAATTGAAATAAAGTTCTTGAATAAAGTATCTTTTTTTAATTTCCTCTATTTTTATATTAATTTAATTTTTTTGCATAATTTTTTTGTTTTAATAAATAAACATATAAGAATTTAAGCCCAGTTTAGATAGTAAAATAATATTTAATTTTTTTATAGCTATAGTCCAAACAAAATTCTTCCCAAATTTAATAAATGATATGTTTTTTCCATTTTTCTTTATTTCTAAATTATGTGAGTTTTTAAGATATTATTTATTATAAAAATAATTTAAATTTATGTTCTATTAAAACTCTCCATCCATTTTAGATATATAAAATAATTTAAAATTAATATTTTGTTATAGCTCTATCATTTTAAATATATTTTTATTAAATAAGTTAGGTTTACTATAAATCCAAATTTGGAAAAAAATAAACTGTAAATGTAAATATATGGCTTTATTTTTTCGGAAAACATAAAAAAAATCAAACAATACAACGCCTACTGATTTCCCTTCGAACCCTATGGAAGATTGCTTCTTAAAGAGGCAATTTATTTGTTTGATAAACTTGACAGTATTTTAAAACTATTGCCATGGGCTATTTATACGAAGATACTGGATTTAATAATAGACAAATTGGGTAGAATGTCAAGAAACAACACCATCAATTTATAGATGATTAACAGAGTTAAAACAATTTTAAACAAACCGCTTCATTAAAAGAAATGCTTAAATTAATAAGTAGTATATTTTCTAAAAATTTCTTGGTATTTAAACAAAAATTATTAAAATATTTATATAAAGCCAATTAACATTGTTATGGGCGTTCCGAAACATTTCTTAGAGAAAGTAAAATAAAATCAATAACAGTTAGTTCATTATTTGACTAGTAACAAATGATATACAACACAAATACTCAGTGTGAATAGTATACTGTGAAGCCACCCCATTGATTTCATTTTATTTTTTTCACTTCAAGAGCAAAAATTAAAATATTTTGAATATTTTTGCCCAAAAACATATTCAACGCAGGCAGCCAAATAAATATTTGCTTAAAGCAAAAACTTTTGATTTAGCGTCATATTTAAGGCAACAAAACGAACCTCCAAAATGATAGCGGGAGGCTTGTACTGCAGGTTTATGCAAAAAAAAAAATGTCTTTTCATTCACCAATACCGTACCACCTGTGGGGATGGGTGTAGTTATATTTATGAAATTTGCTCAAAAATTATTTGCAATTATCCATGATATATAAAGCACGATATTGCCTTTCTAAGAAAATGTAACACACAAAAAAATGGAATTGATAAAACGACCATCGACCTAGTAACCTGCTGGGTGAGTCTGTTTTAATTTCAATTGGAGAAGTGGAATAAAAACAATTATTATTTGTTTTTTTCTAAAAATCTTATAGTTTCATTTCCACAAGATATGTTATAAAAATTTAAAATATTTTTAATGACATTTTTTTAAACTTTCTTCTTTATAAGAAAATTTTTTATAATTTCATTTTTGTAGGAAATTTTATCAAAATTTCATTTTAACAAAAAATGTTTTTCGGAATTTCTATAAGGAATGTTTGTCCAAATTTCCTTTAAAGTTTGTTCAAAATTCTGCGGAGTATTATTTCTAAAGAGAATTTTGTCAAATTTTCCATTTCTATAAGAAATTTTGTCAAAATTTCATATCTAAAAGGAATTTTTTGAAATTTAGAATTTTATTTCTATAGGAAATTTTATCAAGATTTTATTTCAATAGGAAATTTTCTCAAAAAATTTATTTCAATAGGAAATTTTCTCAAAAATTTAATTTCTATATTTTTAATAAAATTTTGTTAAACTTTCTTCTTTATAAGAAAAATTTTTATAATTTAATTTTTATAGGAATTTTTTTCGGAATTTCATTTCTATAAGGAATTTTTGTCAAAATTTCATTTTAAGTTTGTTCAAATTTCTGCAGAATATTATTTCTATAGAAAATTGTGTCAAATTTTCCATTTCTATAAGAAATTTTGTCAAGATTTCCTATCTAACGGGAATTTTATTTGGAAATTTAGAATTTTATTTCTATATGAAATTTTGTCAAGATTTTATTTCAATAGGAGATTTTCTCAAAATTTCATTTCTACGTATAGGAAATTTTGTCAAAATTTAATTTTTATAGGAAAATTTGAAAAATTTCATTTCCATAGGAATTGGTTTCTACATTTCATTTCTATAGGATCATTTACAAATTTATTTTTATTGTATTCGACCTGTATTTGATTTTTCCAATTAATGAATTGTTGATTGAAACGAGCTCGAGTTCTGTATTTTTCAATTTATTTTTTTTTATTCAATATTTCGTCATATGACAACAGACGCTGTGTCGTTAGGTTCTACTCAATAGTGGGTGTAATATTTTTGTTGTTTTCATAGAAATATTTTGCGAAAGTTTCATTCCATAGGAAATTTTTGGCATTTCATTTCAATAAGAAATTTTTTGCAAATTTAATTTATTTTCAAAGTTCATGGAAACATTCATTTCTATATATTTCCATAGGAAATTTTTGCAAAATTTCATTTCTATACGAAATTTTTGCAAAATTTCTTTAGGACCTATTTGCAAAAATTTCTATGGGAAAGTTTTATAAAATTTCATTTCTATATGATATTTTATCAAAATTCTATTTGAAAATTTTGTTAAAATTAGATTTCTATAGGACATTTTGTTAAAAATTGATTTCCATAGGAAATAATGTCAAAAATTAGATTTCTATAGGAAATATTGTCAAAATTTCATTTCTATAGGAAATTTTGTCAAAATTTCATTTCTATAGGAAATTTTGTCAAAATTTCATTTCTATAGGAAATTTTGTCAAAATTTCATTTCTATAGGAAATTCTGTCAAAATTTCATTTCTATAGGAAATTTTGTCAAAATTTCATTTCTATAGGAAATTTTGTCAAAATTTCATTTCTATAGGAAATTTTGTCAAAATTTCATTTTTGTAGGAAATTTTGTCAAAATTTCATTTCTATAGGAAATTTTGTCAAAATTTCATTTTTGTAGGAAATTTTTTCTAAATTTTTGCAAAATTTCATTTCTGTAGGAAATTTTGTCAAAATTTCATTTCTATAGGAAATTTTTGTCAAAATTTCATTTCTATAGGAAATTTTGTCAAAATTTCATTTCTATAGGAAATTTTGTCAAAATTTCATTTCTATAGGAAATTTTGTCAAAATTTCATTTCTATAGGAAATTTAGTCAAAATTTCATTTCTATAGGAAATTTAGTCAAAATTTCATTTCTATAGGAATTTTTGTCAAAATTTAATTTCTATAGGAAATTTTGTCAAAATTTCATTTCTATAGGAATTTTTGTCAAAATTTCATTTCTATAGGAAATTTTTTCTAACTTTCGTTTCGGGAGGAAATTTTTGCAAAATTTCATTTCTATAGGAAATTTTGTCAAAATTTCGTTTCTATAGGAAATTTTCTCAAAATTTCATTTCTATAGGAAATTTTTTCAAAATTTCATTTTTGTAGGAAATTTTTTCTAACTTTCGTTTCTGGAGGAAATTTGTGCAAAATTTCATTTCTGTAGGAAATTTTGTCAAAATTTCATTTCTATAGGAAATTTTGTCAAAATTTCATTTCTGTAGGCATTTTCGGCAAAATTTTATTTCTATACGAAATTTTTGCAAACTTTCGTCTCTGTAGGCATTTTTGGCAAAATTTCATTTCTATAGGAAATTTTTGCAAAATTTCGTTTCTTAAGAAATTGTACAAATTTTTTTGTTTTCTGAAAATATTTTTGTGAAAATTTCATTTCTGTGGGATTTTGCTTTTCAAAATTTCTATTGTGTAGAAAATTTTGCCAAATTTCATTTCTATAGGAAATTGTAAGAAAATTTGACTTTTACAGAAAGTTTTCAAAATTATATTATTAAAAAAAAATTTGTTAAAATATCATTTTGATGCGAAATTTTATTAAAATTTAATTTCTAGAGAAATATTAAAAATTCATTTCTATAGAAAATCTATGGAAATGTTAAAATTTCATTTCTATAGATTTTTTTTTTCACAATTTAATTTCTGTGGGTTATTTTTGGAAAATATCACTTCTATAAGAAATTATGTGAAAATTTTATTCTGTAAAAAATTTTGTAAAATATTTATACAAGAAATTTTATTTTTTAAGACATATTATTAAAATTTAATTTTTATAGAAAATATTGTCTTATTTAATTTGTATAAGAAAGTTGGCTATAATAATTTTTCTATACGGAAACAATGTTAATTATTGGCAACTTTGTTGTTTTTCCTTATGAATTATCTTTACAAGTTCTTTACTTAAGTTTCTGTCTTAACTCTTTTGTTTTTATTATAGCGTGTGACATAATATCATACACATTTCTCATATTGATGCAACTTTGGCACAATTTACTTCACAAAATTCACATAACAATATCAGTCCTTTCATTTTTTAAAGTAATTATGAAAATATTTTTTAAATAAAATCTCATCAATATTAAAAATGAGTGAATAGATGACATTAGAATAAAATAACAAATTATTTCGTTATGCACAAAAACTAATTTGCAAATCGAAAAATTCCAACATATTACCATTTTCCCAAAAAAAAATTAATTTTGCAATGATTAATGTTCTCTAATTTATTTTGTGTCATTTTAAATATTTTTCTGATATGTTTAGGCATTGTTTGAAATTTTTGTTTTAATCCCATCACCACACGGAACTGAGAAAATAGCCAGAAAATTTTAATTTTTTTTTTGCCCCTCAAACCCTAATTACTACAATTTCTCATTAGTGCATATCATGCGTCTTGAAGGGTTTAAAATGGTTCCAAACATGAATAATTGTCTTCTTAGTTTAAATTAATTTTTGTTTTGAAGATGGGGATTTCAAGAATAGTATGTATGAACTCCCTGCATAGTCATTTAAAGTCACAACCATGAGCGCTTTTAATTGATTTATTGTTATCTCATTAGGCTGAGACCATCACAAGTATGGTTTTTCTTATCGCATATGACGCTATAAACCACGACATGGACCTTAGAATGACGAGTAAGCTAAAAATGTGAATGCTAAGGTATGGCATGAACGACATGTTCGGCAGCGTCATCCAGCAAATACTCTAATGGAGATGCATTTAACGACATTGACACTGATCTTAAATGTGTTTGGTTTTCTTTTTTCAAACCCCCTCCTCATTCCACGGACGTCTCCGACAAAATGTCAACTTCAAACTGCTAATGCGGTTAATCTTAGGTGTAAGCATTTTTTTGTTCTCTAAGAGCTGTCGAAATGTGGTAGCCGCGGCATAAGTAAAATGAAAAATATGGTAAAATTTACCCAAAGGCGAGCGGAAGGAAAGGAGGAGCGGGTAAACTATCACTCTTGCATCCATTATTGCTTATGGTTGCGGGTAATCTTTAAAGATGTTTACGCTCAATGCATAAATAGTTAATAGCCTTGAAAATTGTCGTCCTCATTTGAGGGTCTAGGTATTGATGAGTATTTAGCATATGAATGGTAAGGGGTAGTATGAAAGGCTGGAGATGAGACAATGACAAGGCTCTGCAATCTGCAAGCAAAAGGGAATTTTTACCAGGTTTCCTACAGAAATGAAATGTTGATAAAATTCCTATAGATGTGAAATTTTGAAAAAATTTCCAGTTAAAAATTAATTTTTGATAAAACGTCCTTCAAAAACAAAAGTTTGATAAAAGTTTCTCTTAGTAATTAAATTTTATAAAAATGAAGTTTTATAAAATTTATAAAGAAATGAAATTTTGAGAAAATTTCCTATAGAAAAAAATTTGACAAAATATTCTACAGAAATTAAATTTTACCCAAATATCCTATCAAAATGAAATTTTGACAATATTTTCTATAAAAATGAAATTTTGATTAAATTTCCTATAGAAATGAAATTGTTACAAAATGTGCTATAGAAATTAATTTATGACCAAATATCCTATGGAAATAAAATTTTAACAAAATTTCCTGTAGAAATGAAATTTTGATAAAAATTCCTATAGAAATGAAATTTTGATAAAATTTGCATTTAAAAATTAATTTTTGATAAAACGTCCTATAAAAACAAAAGTTTGACAAAAATTTCTCTTAGAAATGAAATTTAAAAAAAAATGATAGAAATGAAGTTTTATAAAATTTATAAAGAAATTAAATTTTGAGAAAATTTCCTATAAAAAAAATTGACAAATATCCTACAGAAATTAAATTTTGCGCAAATATCCTATCGAAATGAAATTTTGATATAATTTCTTTTAGAAATGAAATTTTGATAATATTTTCTATAAAAATGAAATTTTGATTAAATTTCCTATAGAAATGAAATTGTTACAAAATATCCTATAGAAATTAAATTAAGACCAAATATCCTATGGAAATAAAATTTTGACAAAATTTCCTGTAGAAATGAAATTTTGATAAAATTTCCTATAGAAATGAAATTTTGATAAAATTTTCATTTAAAAATTAATTTTTGATAAAAACGTCCTATAAAAACAAAAGTGTGACAAAAGCTGATTTTAGAAATGAAATTTTTAAAAAATTTTTATAGAAATGAAATTTTATAAAATTTCCTATAGAAAAAAAATTTGACAAAATATCCTACAGAAATTAAATGTTGCCCAGATATCCTATCGAAATGAAATTTTGACATAATTTCTTTAAGAAATGAAATTTTGACAATATTTTCTATAAAAATGAAATTTTGATTAAATTCCCTATAGAAATGAAATTGTTACAAAATATCCTATAGAAATTAAATTATGACCAAATATCCTATGGAAATAACATTTTGACAAAATTTCCTACAGAAGTGAAATGTTGATAAAATTCCTATAGAAATGAAATTTTGGTAAAATTTCCATTTAAAAATTAATTTTTGATAAAATGTCCTATAAAAACAAAAGTGTGACAATTTTATAAAGAAATGAAATTTTGAGAAAATTTCCTATAGAAAAAAAAATTGACAAAATATCCTACAGAAATTAAATGTTGCCCAAATATCTTATCGAAATGAAATTTTGACATAATTTCTTTTAGAAATGAAAATTTGACAATATTTTCAATAAAAATGAAATTTAGATTAACTTCCCTATAGAAATGAAATTGTTACAAAATATCCTATAGAAATTAAATTATGACCAAATATCATATGGAAATAAAATTTTGACAAAATTTCCTTTAGAAAAAAAATTTTTTTACAGAAATTAAATTTTGAAATAATTTCCTCTATAAATAAAATGTTGATAAAATTTCCTCTAGAAATGAAATTTTGACAATATTTTGTATAGAAATGAAATTTTGATAAAATATTCTATCGAAATGAAATTTTGAAAAAATTTCCCAAAGAAATTAAAGTTTCCTAGAGAAATGAAATGTTGATAAAATTCCTATAGAATAGAATTTTTGATAAAATTGCCTATAAAAAATAATTTTTGATAAAACGTCCTTTAAAAACAAAAGTGTGACAAAAGTTTCTTTTAGAAATGAATTTTTTAAAAAAGTTCTTATAGAAATTAAATTTTACAAAATTTCCTATAGGAATACACTTTTGATAATTTTTTTTCAAGCAATGACATTTTGCGAAAATTTCCTATAGAAATGAAGTATTGAGAAAATTTCCACTAGAAATGAAATTTTGCTAAAATTTGCTATAGAATTCAAATTTTGATACAATTTCCTATTAAAATGAATTTTGACAAAATTTGGTATAGAAATGTCACAAAAATCCTATAGAAATTAAATTATGACCAAATATCCTATGGAAATAAAATTTTGACAATATTTCCTGTAGAAATAAAATTTTGACAAAATTTCTTATAGAAATAAATTTTTTTACGGAAATGATATTTTGAGTAAATTTCCTCTATAAATAAAATTTTGATAAAAATTCCTCTAGAAATGAAATTTTAATAAAATATTTTATCCTATAGAAATGAAATTTTGGCTAAATTTCCTAAAGCAATACAATTTTGACAAAATTTCCTAGAGGAATGAAAGTTTAACAAAAATTTTTGTAAAAATGAAATTTAAAAAAAAAAATCCTATAGAAACAACATTTTGACCAAATTTTATATTACTTTTTTTTCCTATGGGATTTTTTTTTTTTAAATTAAATTATTAGAAAATTATCGATAGTAATAATATTTTCCTATAGAAATTAAAATTTGACAAAATTTCCTAAATAAATGAAATTTTTGAAAATTTCCTAAATAAATTTTTACAAAGTTTCCTAAATAAAATTTATGAAAAATTTCCTATAGCAATGACAATTTTTCCTATAGAGATGAAATTTTTAGAAAATTTCCTACAGCAAAATTTTTTCAAAATTGCTTATAAAATATCCTATGGAAATAAAACTTTTACAAAATTTCCTATAGAAATGAGATTTCGAAAAAATTTGTTATTGAAATAAAATTTTGATAAAATGCCCTATAGAAATGAAATTTTAAGATATTTTTCTGTAGAAATGAAATTTTGAGAAAATTTCTTGTAGAAGTAAAAATTTTACAAAATTTCTATAGAAATGAAAATTTGAGAAAATTTCCTATAGAAAAGAAATTTTGGCAAAAATTTCTTTCCTATAGGAACGAAATTTTGCCAAAAAATTCCAACAGAAATGAACTGTTGATAAAATTTTTTATGGAAGTTAAATTTTGATAAACTTTTCTATAGAATTAACATCTTGAAAAAAAATTCCTATAAAAATGAAATTTTGAGAAGATTTCCTATGGAAATGAAATTTTAACAAAATTTTCGATAGAATTAAAATTTGGATAAAATTTCTTATAAAAATAAAATTTTGCATAAATTTTCTTTTGAAATTAAAAAAAAATTCCTATAGCAATGCATATTTGACTAAATATTCTAATATAAGTTATATTTTAATATCGATTTCACAATTAGTTATTTAATTTTTTCTAGTGAATATATTATAACTTTTGATATAAAATTATAGGGCTTTGACTTGGCTTAAGGGGCTAACGACAAATTTATGTTATTCAAGTTTCAAATTGGTTGAAATGACAATAAAATAATATCAGCACTATATTATTTTCGTAAGTGTAGACAACAAATTATGTATCATTCATTTAAAATTTGAAATTTTATATTTAAAGTATTAGTCTTCGAATAGTGTCTGCAAATAAATTGCCTTATCTTCGTTCAATGACAAGCACATAAACCTTTAATTTGCACAAAAGTTTCTCAAAACTTGAAGCTTAAGCCGCTTCAGTTATTAAGAGAACCCATAAGAAATCGCCGTCAATACTCATACTTAATACATTTTGTTTCTAAATTATTATGATTCTATGGTAGATTTCCGTATTGGAGCCTATTAAAAAGCCTTAAGGCTTAACATAATTTAGTCTATTATTATTTATCGATAAGACGGCAAATTTTGTTTTGATATTTCAATGAAGAAAATAAGCACAATAAATCTTAAGATATCATTAATATTTATTTAAATTTAATATTTTTAAAAATTAAGTTATATTTTTTGGATACAATTTTCAAATGCCCAATGGCTTGAGGGCCATCGAAGATATTCGTTTGAATGAAGATTTAAAGTTCAAATGAATATTAGAACATTTTAATGAATTTATTGATATGTCATTGGCATAATGGGTTTTTTGCAAAAATTTTTGTAAAAAGACAAAAATATTTTTTCATGGAATTATCTTTAAGGTAAAAAACTAGTTCTTAGAAAAGTAATTTTTATTAAATTTATTTAATTTAAATAATTAAGAAATATATATTTTTTTAATTTAATTTATTTATAAAAGAATAATTTAAGTAAATTTAAATTATATTTGTTTTTTCCCTATCCATTAGTATTTTCGCCTCTTTCTCACCTATATTTATCACACCCACCTCCCCATTCAATAATTTGTCAAGACCTTAAAGACGTCTTATATTGAACGAAAGCTGTTTGGAAAGGAAATTCATTTTCTAGCAAAGCATATATGATTCATTTCTGTTAATATTGTTTTAGTGGGGCCCTTGTCTTGCTGAAGCCTCCTACTAAGCCCAACAAATACAACATTATTTTGCCCCTTTTTATTATTGTTGCAAAAAAAAAAAAACAAAATCCCCATAGAGTTCTGATATATCCAGGGAATGCAGCTAAGCCCTCTTACACTTCGGTGGTGCAAGGAATTCTTCTTCATTTAAATTACCTTTCAGTGAAGATGGCTACGCATGCGCACACAATAAGAGACCGCGACCTAGTCATTGACTATGAGATAATGTGAATGATCGCACAGATGCTTTGGTTATTACCAATGTTATAGGTTAGTTTTTTCCCTTTTGTTGTTGTTGTATTTCTTAACTAGTCATAAGTACCGCCGACTTGGTGGCAGGGTAGTTGGTTGGTACACCCGTTGTGATTAGGATTATCGGTGTTTAGTGCTACAGCAATGACTTTATCATTATTTTTGAGCAATACGCAAAAAAAAAACTCAACTAAGCCTACTTCTGTTCGTTCATGAAAATAGACAAAGAGCTTAATTTTCACAGAATTGCGAGCCTTCATTTTCTCCAAGTTTTGCCGCTTTGTTCTTAGCCACTCAAGTTAAGTAAGTAAGGGCTTAAAGTCAAGGTTACTCCCTAAGTAGCGGAGGTGAGGAAGTTAAACATTTCAAACCTTGGCTTAGGATTACAGACTTGAACACGGGATGTCGACATGCCAATGTGCGTAATAATTTCCCTGGTTGATCTGGCTGTTATTAGACTTAAGTGATGGTGGTCACTAAATGTTGAGTCCTCCATTACTGCTGTGAGATAGATAAGTGAAGACCTATTTACATATACCATAGTTGGTTTTTTTTGTGCATAAAGTAATCATGGGTTGTGCCAACATGCATTCATGAGTCCATGCATATGGAAGCTACCCATCATCCAAACCAATAATGTATGGAAACGGTGTCAACTGTAGTTGCTTCAATGGAAGGGAAAGAGAAAAAAAATTGAATTGCAGTTTTTTTTTCTGATAGATTGTTTATAGACCACAATTGATTGCATCGTAATAGGGGTCCTATTATGTGGGAATGGCGCAGTCCTTGAAAACTATGTTTGAGAAATTTGCGAAAAAAATTTGTATCAAATTGGAAGTTTTAAATCGATTTTAAATGGTTTGTGTTAGCTACCGAAAGAAAAAAAATGATTGTTTTCAGTAACTTGGACTATGTGATAAAGTA
Organism: Haematobia irritans; assembly: GCF_050003625.1. NCBI lineage: Eukaryota > Metazoa > Arthropoda > Insecta > Diptera > Muscidae > Haematobia > Haematobia irritans. The sequence continues at coordinate 38,205,812 of NC_134401.1, read as the reverse complement.
AAGTTAAAAACAAGAAAACAGATATAAATTGTGCCCTACTGTTGGCAAGACCAAAGTATTATAAAGTGCAGTGGCCAAGGATATACAGTGAAACCTCTCAAACTTGGACACTCTGAAACCTTCTAAATGTGGCTAAAGGGTTATACGGTCAAAATTTGGTCAATATAAACTTGACGTATTTCTTTCAATTTTGCATTTAAAAAACCTGAACACCCCTCATTTGGAAGGTGTATGTGTGTAGAATGTTTGTTTGGAATTCACTCTTCAGTTGTCAAAATGCCGTCCAAGCAAGAAGAGCAGCGTATCAAAATTTTGCTCGCGCATCGCGAAAATCCGAACTACTCGCACGCAAAGCTGGCAAAATCGCTAAAAGTTGCCAAATCAACCGTTACAAATGTAATTAAAGTGTTTGGGAACGTTTGTCGACAGCCAGGAAGTCTGGATCGGGGGGAAATCGAAAACCGGAAGCCGCTGAGACGACAAAGAGAAGCGAAACCCTAACCTCTCTCTCCGAGATGCCGCAAATAAGCTGGGTGTATCGTCTACAACCGTGCATCGAGACAAAAAAACGAGCCAGACTATCGACTTACAAGAAGGTAGTGATTCCAAATCGCGATGATAAACAAAATACGACGGTCAAAGCGAGATCCCGGAGGCTGTACACGACGATGCTGACGAAGTTTGACTGCGTGGTAATGGACGACGAAACCTACGTCAAAGCCGACTACAAGCAGCTTCCGGGACAGGAGTTTTATACGGCAAAAGGAAGGGGAAAGGTAGCAGATATTTTCAAGCACATAAAACTGTCAAAGTTCGCAAAGAGACATCTGGTTTGGCAAGCCATCTGTACCTGTGGCTTGAAAAGCAGCATTTTCATAGCTTCCGGGACTGTCAACCAAGAAATTTACGTGAAAGAGTGTTTGAATAAACGTCTGCTGCCTTTCCTGAAGAAACACGGTTGTTCCGTACTGTTTTGGCCTGATTTGGCATCTTGCCATTACGGTAAAAAGGCCATGGAGTGGTACGCCGCCAACCACGTGCAGGTGGTTCCCAAGGACAAGAACCCTCCCAACACGCCAGAGCTCCGCCCAATTGAGAAATACTGGGCTATTGTCAAGCGGAACCTAAAGAAGACCAAAAAAACTGCTAAGGACGAGCAACAGTTCAAGGCAAACTGACTTTCTGCGGCGAAGAAGGTGGACAAGGTGGCTGTACAAATTCTGATGGCAGGTGTCAAGCGTGAGGCCCGGCAATTCGGATCTGGAAAAGCTAAAGCCTAACTGAATATTTTTCCTTAAATTAATACTAATTGAACTTGAAAAAGAAATTTAATTTGATTTTTCACCGATTCACCGATTTACACTCGTTTTCCCTTGACCAAATTCTATATAAAAAGCAAAAGCAAAAATTTTTATAGAAGTAAAAGTTTGATAAAAATTTCCAGTAAAAATGAAATTTTTATTAAATTTCTTATAAAAATTGTTTTGAAAATTTTTGCTATAGAAATGAAATTATTCAAAAATAACATTTAGAAAAATCCTACAGAAATGAAATTGTTACAAAAAAATTAAAGAAATGAAATTTTGGTAAAAAATTCCTATAGAACCAAAATTTTGACAAAATTTCTTATATAAATGAAATGTTGACAAAATTTTCTACAGAATTTCCTATAGAAATGAAATTTTGACAAAATTTGCTATAGAAATGAAATTTTATTAAAATTTCCTATAGAAATGAAGTTTTAATAAAATTTCCTATAGAATTGAAATTTTGACAAAATTTCTTATAGAAATGAAATGTTGACAAAATTTCCTATAGAAATGAAATTTTGACAAAATTTCCTATAGAAATGAAATGTTGACAAAATTTCCTTAGAAATGAAATTTTGACGAAAATTTCCTATAGAAATGAAATTTTGACGAAATTTCCTATAGAAATGAAATTTTGACAAAATTTCCTATAGAAATAAAATTTTGACAAAATTTCCTATAGAAATAAAATTTTGAAAAAAATTTCCTATATATATATATATCCGAGCGGCATTCCACATTGCAGTGAAACCACTTAGAGACGCTTTGAAACCCTGAGAAATGTCACCGGCAATTCTGAGGTGGGATAATCCACCGCTGAAAAACTTTTTGGTATTCGGTCGAAGCAGGAATCGAACCCACGACCTTGTGTATGCAAGGCGGGTATACTAGCCATTGCACAACGGTGGCTCCCTCCTATAGAAATGAAATTTTGACTAAGTTTTCTATAGAAATTAAATTTTGACGAAATTTCCTATATAGATGAAATTTTGACGAAATTTCCTATAGAAATGACATTTTGACAAAATTTCCAAGAGAAATGAAATTTTAACAAAATTTCCATTAGAAATGAAATTTTAACAAAATTTCCATTAGAAATGAAATTTTGACAAAATTTCCATTAGAAATGAAATTTTGACAAAATTTCTTATAGAAATTAAAATTTGACAAATTTCCCTATAGAAATGATATTTTGACAAAATTTCCTATAGGAATGAAATTTTGACAAAAATTTTCTATAGAAATGAAATTTGGACAAAATTTCCTATAGAAATGAAATTTTGACAAAATTTCCTACAGAAATGAAATTTTGACAAAATTTCCTAGAGAAATTAAATTTTGACAAAATTTCCTATAGATATGAAATTTTGACGAAAATTTCCTATAGAAATGAAATTTTGACGAAATTTCCTATAGAAATGAAATTTTTGACAAAATTTCCTATAGAAATGAAATTTTGACGAAATTTCCTATAGAAATGAAATTTTGACAAAATTTCCTAGAGAAATGAAATTTTGACAAAATTTCCTATAGAAATGAAATTTTGACAAAATTTTCTATAGAAATGAAATTTTGACAAAATTTCCTAGAGAAATGAAATTTTGACAAAATTTCCTAGAGAAATGAAATTTTGAAAAAATTTCCTAGAGAAATTAAATTTTCACGAAATTTCCTATAGAAATTAAATTTTTACCAAATATCATATAGAAATTAAATTTTGACAAAATGTTCTATAAGAATAATATTTTGATAAGATTATATTTCAGAAATGGAATTTTGAGATAATTTCCTATAGAAATGAAATTTTGAAAATTTTCGTATAGAACTGAAATTTTGACAAAATTTCGTATAGAAATGAAATGTTGACAAAATTTCGTATAGAAATTAAAATTTGATATATTTTCCTATAGAAATGATATTTTGACAAAATTTCCTATAGAAATGAAATTTGAACAAAATTTCCATTAGAAATGAAATTTTGACAAATTTTCCTAGAGAAATGAAATTTTCACGAAATTTCTTTTAGAAATTAAATTTTGACAAAATTTCTTATAGAAATGACATTTTGACAAAATTTCCTATAGAACAGAAATTTTGACAAAATTTCCTATAGAAATTAAATTTTGACAAAATTTCCTATAGAAATGAAATTTTGACAAAATTTCCTATAGAAATGAAATTTTGACAAAATTTCCTATAGACATGAAATTTTTACAAAATTTCTTATAGAATTGAAATGTTGACAAAATTTCCTATAGAAATGAAATTTTGACAAAATTTCCTATAGAAATGAATTTTTGACGAAATTTCCTATAAAAATGAAATGTTGACAAAATTTCATTTCTATAGCTTCCATTTTAGCAGCACACAATAAACTTCTCGATGTTAGGCATTTATGGCTGATGTTGTTAAACCAAATCGATGATGACTAAAATCGAAAAATTGACTTTTATTGTTGAGTTTAATCCCCTAATCGACTTTTGAAGTTCACCATAATCAACTAACTAAAATTCGAAATGCTAGATAGAAAAGTCGATTTTTTCCAAAATACGGATAGAAGACTTTGCATTAAGTTATGCTAGATTTGGTTAGATTAGTAGTGGAAACCTCGATATTATTTTAAGCTTACATATACATAAAAAATATTTTATCCCAAAAAGATTTGTAGATCAACGAAAATCGTTTGGAAATTTCTTTTCGTGGTACAAAAAGTCTGTTTGAAAGACAAACAGAAAACCAATTTAGTGGAGACTAAAATACTCTGCTGATTAATTCTATGTTCCAATTATTTTTCTCACTTCCCCATGATTTGTAATACAAAGAATATCGAAGTTATTATGTTTTCTTTATGGTTCAGTTAATTTATGTGATTAATTTTTGATAAAATATTAATACATTGTTAATTGGATATTTCAAAAAATTTCCAATTGAATAAAAATGGTTAAAAATTTTATTAATTCTGTACATTAATTGTTAGGAATCGAATGGGGTATCTCAAACTAATTTAACTAATTTTTATTTGTTTTAGGTCATTATAAAAGTACTACAAAAGCTTTCAAATTATCGTTACTATATTTTTGATTTTTCTGTAACCACAGAGTTTGTAGTCCAACAAATTCACTTTAAATCACTTTCCTTATTTCTTTTCTACTTTGCCATGCTCACATAAATTCCAAAACAGAATATTCTCGCTAACTAAAAGTGAATTTCCAATATGTCTATTGCCATTAAAATAATGTGTTTTATATCTCCATGATATTACTAAATAATCAGTGATTATCCTAATTAGTATGTTTGTCTGGAAAGTATATAAATATCTGTTTTTTTTTATAAGATGCAAGGATGGGGGACCCATACCAAGTCTGTCGTTTTACATTAAGTAATTTATACATTATCATCTTAAAGCAATAGTTGCAATACAAGATTTTTATTTCCACTTCATATTTTTCATGCCATCTAATCAGGTAATAATTATAACAACAATATCGGCGAATAGAATAAACGAAATAACAACAACAACAAATTGTCATACAACATGGACCAACACTGGTCATATAGTTCAATCATAAACATTATTTAATGGCCTCAGCATGTGGATAATGTGTAAGAGCTAGAATGAAAGACGGACAGTATGCTGATCACTATTACAGACCTTCATTGTGCTAATCAGTTAAAGCCCTTAAATGGACATCACAGTAGGCCTCCCTTAACGCCAAAAGTGTCATCGAATCATGAAAAAAGTATATGTTATGTTTTTAACTTGACCGTGTTGACAGCCAGTCTTTTGGTCATGTAAAATCACTGCCATAACAACGAACTGGTATGTGTACCCGCTGCTTTACAGAATCACAGAACAGCTAACATGGTCGATGGACAAAAACACATTGATGTGATAATATTGTCAACTCAACAACCAGTGTTTAACAAAATGCACAAAACAAAAATGGAAAATAAACGACAAAAAAAAACAACTTTGAAAGCCCTATTCATTCTAAGGATAGACTTTTTGTCTGCATAGGACCTGCCATGGCAGGTCTTTTGGACCATAACAAAAACCCATAGTTGAGGGTTCCCCCATTTTTATGCGATTATAAATGGTCTAAAATTGTCATTGCAATAAGCTTAAGACATTTAACAGGGAAGATGATACTAACCTGTGTTTCTACTTTTAAATTCGCTCAACACCATTCAGTTGTGTGGATTATGGTTTGCTGAAAAAAAGGTTCAATATAAATTAAAGCCCTTTGGATGAGGTAGTCTATAGAACCCCCGCCTCTATCTGAATGAAGCGGCTAAAACAAATCAAATTATAAGAGATTTAAGCCACCGCATTGTAATCGCAAGAATTTTGCATGCAAGTTTGTATAATTTGTGACTTGTTTGATGTCCAAGTGAATTTAAGTTCATTGAAAAAGTCAAGTGGAAGGGAATTTAAACAACAACAACAACGCAAGTTAAAACGAACAGAGCCATTGACATTCATACAATGTAAGTTCTATACTAAACAAAAAGTGTCGAGTTTCTTGATCAATAATATGCAAAAGCTATGAATAGCTAGCTATAAGCAGCGTTAAGCAAAATTTTTATACACTGTGTGTTGTCAACAAAGAAGTTTGTGTCTTAAGTCTTTTGTTTTTTTTTTGTTTGCAGGTATTACCCAGATGTTTTTTTGATTGATTGAAAAATTTGTGTTTTTTTATCGTAGTATTTACTAAATTTCATAATGAATGAATTGCAAGTAAAAATTAAAAATATTGTTTGATGAATTTTGTGTGTTTGATATTTTATTTATTTATTTAATCACCACAATTTTTAAAATTAAAAAAAAAATCAATTGAATTTGAAGAAATATTTAATTACAGGATTAATTGATTTAATTAACTTTTTTTCTAGAATTTGAAAAAAAAAATATTTATTAAAATTTTTCTTGATTAAATAAAAATTAATTGCATAAAGTAATATTGTAAAAATTAAATACATTTAAAATTGGATCAATAACAAAAAAAATGATTCAACCACGAAATGCATGGATTCAATTAATTTTTTAATTGAAATTGATTCCAACCCGAAAATGATAGTATTAATCACAAATTTTATTTCTATAGAAAATTTTGTCAAAATTTTATTTCTATAGAAAGTTTTGTCAAAATTTTATTTCTATAGAAAATTTTGTCCAAATTTTATTTCTATAGAAAATTTTGTCCAAATTTTATTTCTATAGAAAATTTGTCCAAATTTTATTTTTATAGAAAATTTTGTCAAAACTTTATTGCTATAGAAAATTTTGTCAAAACTTTATTGCTATAGGAAATTTTGTCAAAATTTTATTTCTATAGAAAATTTTGTCAAAACTTTATTGCTATAGAAAATTTTGTCCAAATTGTATTTCTATAAAAAATTTTATCCAAATTTTATTTCTATAAAAAATTTTATCCAAATTTTATTTCTGTTGAAAATTTTGTCCAAATTTTATTTCTATAGAAAATTGTATCCAAATTTTATTTCTATAAAAAATTTTATCCAAATTTTATTTCGTTAGAAAATTTTATCCAAATTTTATTTCGTTAGAAAATTTTGTCAATTTTGTTTACCAAAATTTTATTTCTTTAGAAAATTTAGCCAAAAATTGTATTTCTATAAAAAAATTTTGTCCAAATTTTATTTCTATAGAAAATTTGTCCAAATTTTATTTTTATAGAAAATTTTGTCAAAATTTTATTTCTATAGAAAATTGTATCCAAATTTTATTTCTATAAAAAATTTTATCCAAATTTTATTTCTAAAGAAAATTGTATTCAAATTCGATTTCTTTAGAATATTTTGTCAACATTTTATTTCTATAGAAATTAAATTTTGTCAAAATTTCATTTATATAGCAAATTTAGCCAACATTTTATTTCTATAAAAATTTTATCCAAATTTTATTTCCATAGAAAATTTAGCCAAAATTTTATTTCTATAGAAAAATTTAGCTAAAACTTTATTTCTATAGAAAATTTTGTCAAACATTTATATCTATATAAAGTTATCGCAAAATTTGGTTTTTATATAACATTTTTGCATAATTTTGTATCTATACAAATTGTTTTTTAAAGATTTTCTGTACAAAATTTTATTTCTATAGAAAATTTTGTTAAAATTTTATTTCTATAGAAAATTTTGTTAAAATTTTATTTCTATCGAAATTTTTGTCAACATTTTATTTTTACAGAAAATTTTGTCAAAATTTTGAAAAATTAACGATTTGACGAAAATGGACCAAAATCAACCAAATTCCATTTGATCCGACCATCGGACCAAATTTAAAATTTAATAATTTTTTGGACCAATTTTGGTTCGATCTGACCAAAATGGTAACCCTGCTCAAACTACAAAGAACATCAGTCGGTGTTTGTATTTTATTGTTGTACTAAATATTTTGTACGAACCAAAAAAGAATTTTTGTATATTCTTGGTCTCTAATATCTCTAAATTTGCTAAAATTAAATTTCTCACGAAATAGTTCAGAATTTTCTGTAGAAAATTTTGTCAACATTTTATTTCTATAGAAATAAAATTTTGTCAAAATTCTATTTCTATAGAAAATTTAGCCAAAATTTTATTCGTATAAAAAATTTTGTCCAAATTTTATTTCTATAAAAAATTTTGACCAAATTTTATTTCTTTAGAAAATTTTGTCAAAATTTTATTTCTATAGAAAATTGTATCTAAATTTTATTTCTATAGAAAAATTTTTCAAAATTTTATTTCTATAGAAAATTGTATCCAAACTTTATTTCTATAGAATATTTAGCCAAAATTTTAGTTCTTTAGAAAATTTTGCAAAATTTTATTTCCATAAAAAATTTTGTCAAAATCTTATTTCTATAGAAAATTTTATCCAAATTTTATTTCTATAGAAAATTTTGTCAAAATTTTATTTCTATAGAAAATTTAGCCAAAATTTTATTTCTATAAAAAATTTTGTCGAACATTTATTTCCATATAAATTTATCGCAAAATTTGGTTTCTATGTAACATTTTTGCATAATTCTGTATCTATAAAATTTTTTTTTTTTAAGTTTTTTTCTGTACAAAATTTTATTTCTATAGAAAATTTTGTTAAAATTGTATTTCTATAGAAATTTTTGTCAACATTTTATTTCTACACAAAATTTTGTCAAAATTTTGAAAAAGTACCGATTTGGCGAAAATGGACCAAAATCAACCAAATTTCATTTAGTCCGACCATCGGAACAAATTTTAAAATTTAATAATTTTTTGGACCAATTTTGGTCCGATCGGACCAAAATGACAACCCTGCTCAAAACTACAAAAAACATCAGTCAGTGTTTGCTATTTTATATTTGTAGTAAATATTTGGTAAAAACCAAAGAAGAGTTTTTGTATATTCTTGGCCTCTAATGCCTCTAAATTTGCTACAATCAAATTTCTCACGAAATAGTTCAGAATTTCCTAAAATTTATAAATTTATTAAACGATGTGTCCATCTTGAACTTCGTAATTAAATTGTAACACCAATTTCGTTAAACAGGAAAAAAATATTTATTTCTATTTTATTTTTAATTTATCGAAAAATATTGACTTATTTTTTTATCGGCGTTTGTAATATAGTTTAGTTTAAATTTTCTAAAATTAATTTACATTTTATTTCCTGGTCGGATCTTTTTTTTGGGAGGGTTTATTTTTAGCCCATAATAGATAGACTTTATTTCCTCTATTAATTAAAGAATATTTTTCTTTATTAAAAGGGCAAAATAAAATAGCCTATAAAATTTATAGGTTTGACAGTTGTGCCCTAAATGTAAATTTAAAATGTTAATGTTAATAAAATTCCCTTTATTAATAAGAGAAAATCAGAAGAAATTCTAAAATTTTTGTGTTTCAAAAAATAACATTTAAATAATTTTCATATTTATTTCTAGTTTTTATTTAAAAATTATTCTAATGTCAATAACTTCTGAATACCAAAAGAATAAAAAAACCAGATTAGCAAAAAAATTTTTAATGAAGGGAATTTCTAAAGAAATTAAGAAATAGCACGAGATCGTTAGTACAAAAGACTAAATTTGACAGGCTCACTAGAAAAACTAAAATCTTTAGAAAAAAAATTAACACAACGTTTCAACACAATGTCTAATGACGACATCAGTTTTTTTTGAGAAATTCAAAGCAATCAGAAAACTTAAAAAAAATATGCTGTTGTTAAATGAGATCGCTGGATGTTAGAGTAAATGTTTAAGGTTTTTGTTGTTTTTTCGCTTTATCTCATCTGCTTAAAAAAACTTGTGACAATTTAAGAAATGTTGAAAGTTAAGTTTCTATTTAATCATCAACAACAAAAACAAATAAATAAAAATAAAATCGCAATAAAAATACAAATTCAAAAAACAAACAGCAATACAAACACAAAATTTTTGTATAAGTTTGGGACATACACAAAAGTCACACACCTGAAACAAAAGACTTAAGCTACAAACTTGTTTTAAAGATTAAACGAAACGAATATTTGCAATTTATATTAAATGAAATCCCAGCAAAAGAGAGAATCCGACTTGCTAAATTTTTTTTATTTATAGATATAGCTATGTTTGATTTTTGTATATTCAAATTTTTATATACATTTTTTTTACTTATCTAAGATATGAAATACAATTCAAATTATTTCTCAAGTGAATCAAATTGTTTTTTTTAACCAAATGCCGGAAGGAAGAATTTCAACAGTATTTTTTTGTATTTATTGCCATTCAAGAAATCTCATTGTGCTCTGTGGTTTGTTTTTCTTTTATATTATAAGATGAATTATAAATTAATTGTAGAGCAATAAAGAATTTCATTGCAAAAAAGCTAAATTACAATTGGCAAATGCCAAGAGAAAAAACTTTATAATATATATATTAAAAACAAAAAAAATAAATTGAGAATGTGTTCCACATAGTCTCTATAATTATACACTTCATTAGCTGGTGAAAACTAAATGGAAATCATATAAGTATCTAGAGGAAATTGTGCTGGTTTTTTGTGAATTCCAAGTGAAATCTGTAAATTATAAATAAGCTCATATTTGCAACTTATGAGTGTGTGGGGGGTTTTCTTGAGTTTTTTATCAACCTTTTTAAAGTGGTTTAAAGTTCAAAATTCAAAGAAATATTCGAATTTCATTGCCATACACCTTTAAAACTTTTTCACCAAAAACTTTTCCAAAAATTTAAGTAAATCAATTTAAAATATAAAATGTGGGGTGATTTCAACCAAAGTCAATATATTTACCCCAGTTTTCTTTACTATATGTACGGAATTTCCGGTGGCACGAATTCAAATTATTGTTTCGATTCTGTGATCATAGAAGTGCCTTTCGGGAACTGGATATATGAGAGTTTTATCTAGATGAGATTATATTATCAAAACCTAATGAAATCGTATCCTACCCAACACAATATTCTATACTGGACAGAGATAAAAAAATCCTTTTTCCTTCTGAATAACAGAATTAGGTAAGGCTATGTTAGGTTGGAAAGAGGATTCAGGTTTCCCTGTCTCATGTTGTCTGACATACACTAATAGAAAGATTACATTTCAAAATCGTGAACGGACGGTAATAAAATAAAACGAAAACATTCACGAAAACTCAAAACGGAATGTTCACTGTTTCGTCCACGGGCTTTCACGAGAGGATTTAGATTGCCCTGCCTCATGTCGGTGGACAAACGCTAATAGAAACAAGTATATACGGCCGTAAGTTCGGTCAGGCCGAATCTTATGTACCCTCCACCTTGGATTGCATAGAAACATGTACTAAAGACTGTCACCCACAATCGAATGACTTGGGTTGTGGTAACACTTGCCGAGTCCATACGGGGTATATATTAAACAAAAAAGGCCGAATAAATACGTATATAATTCAGTTTGACAAAATTTTCAATAGAAATAAAATTTTGACAAAATTTTCTATAGAAATAAAATTTTGACAAAATTTTCTATAGAAATAAAATTTTAACATAATTTTCTATAGAAATAAAATTTTTACAAAATTTTCTATAGCAATAAAATTTTTACAAAATTTTCTGTAGCAAGACATTTTTACAAAATTTTCTATAGCAATAAAATTTTGACAAAATTTTCTATAGAAATAAAATTTTTACAACATTTTCTATAGCAATACAATTTTGACACAATTTTCTATAGCAATAAAATTTTGACAAAATTTTTTATAGAAATAAAATTTTGACAAAATTTTCTATAGAAATAAAATTTTGACAAAATTTTCTACAGAACAAAATTTTGACAAAATTTTCTACAGAAATAAAATGTTGACAAAATTTTCTATAGGAATAAAATTTTGACAAAATTTTCTATAGAAATAAAATTTTGACAAAATTTTCTATAGAAATAAAATTTGGACAAAATTTTCTATAGAAATAAAATTTTGACAAAATTTTCTATAGAAATAAAATTTTGAAAAAATTTTCTACAGAAATAAATTTTTGAAAAAAATTTCTACAGAAATAAAATTTTGACAAAATTTTTTTAGAAATAAAATTTTTACAAAATTTTCTATAGAAATAAAATTTTGACAAAATTTTCTACAGAAATAAAATTTTTACAAAATTTTCTATAGCAATAAAATTTTGACAAAATTTTCTATAGAAATAAAATCTTGATAAAATTGTGTATAGTAATAAAATTTTGACAAAATATTCTATAGAAATAAAATTTTGACAAAATTTTCTATATAAATAAAATTTTGACAACATTTTCTATAGAAATACAATTTTGACAAAATTTTCTACAGAAATAAAATTTTGACAAAATTTTCTACAGAAATAGAATTTTGAAAACATTTTTTTTTAGAAATAACATTTTGACAAAATTTTCTAAAGCAGTAAAATTTTGACAAAATTTTCTATAGAAATAAAATTTTGACAAAATTTTCTATAGAAATAAAATCTTGATAAAATTTTGTATACTAATAGAAATTTGGCAAAATTTTCTATAGAAATAAAATGTTGACAAACTTTTCTATAGAAATAAAATCTTGACAAAATTTTGTATAGTAAAAAGTTTTTGACAAAATTTTCTATAGTAATAAAATTTTGGTAGATTATTTTTGGGGATCGGCTATACATAACTATAGACCGATATGGACCAATTTTGGCATGGTTGTTAGCGGCCATATACTAGAGCAATGTACCAAATTTCACCACGAACCAAATTTCAACCGGATTGGATGAATTTTGCTCCTCCAAGAGCTCCGAAGGTAAAATCTGGGGATCGTACCAAAATTCAACCGGATCGGATGAAATTTGCTTCTCTTAGAGGCTCCGCAAGCCAAATCGGGGGATCGGTTTATATGGGGGCTATATATAATTATGGACCGATGTGGACCAATTTTTTGCGTAGTTGTTAGAGACCATATATTTGTACCAAATATCAGACGGATCAGATGAAATTTACTTTTGTTAGAGTCTCCGCAAGCCAAATCGGGAGATTGGTTTATATGGGGACTATATATAATTATGGACCGATGTGGACCAATTTTTGCATATTTGTTAGAGACCATATACTAACACCACGTACCAAATTCCAACCGGATCGGATGGGGTTTGCCTCCAAGAGGCTCCGCAAGCCAAATCTGAGCGTCGGTTTATGTGGTGGCTATACGTAAAAGTGGTCCGATATGGCCAATTTGCAATACCATCCGACCTACATCAATAACAAAAACTGTGCCATGTTTCAAGTCGATAGCTTGTTTCGTTCGGAAGTTAGCGTGATTTCAACAGACGGACGGACGGACATGCTTAGATCGACTCAAAATTTCACCACCACCCAGAGTATATATATTTTATGGGGTCTAAGAGCAATATTTCGATGTGTTACAAACGGAAAGACAAAGTTAATATACAACCACCACCCCCCCCCCCCCCCCAATCCTATAGTGGAGGGTATAAAAATTACGTTCCAAAATCATGAACGGTCGGTAACAAAATAAAACGAAAATGTTCACGAAAACTCAAAACGGAATGTTCACAGTTTCGACCATGGTCGTTCACAATTTCATGATCGGCTTCCGTTTTTCTTTGACAATGAAAAATTCGTTCGATGTCTTTATGGTAACTCCGTCGCTTATGCAATGTGCTTTTAACGAGTCTGAAGCAGACAAACCAAATTCTAGTCACGGTAGCGGATTTTTCTTTTATTATAAATTAGTAACCATTACATTTTCAGATCATGAAGGCTGGTTGTTATTTTGACAACGCACGGTGTCATTTTATCTTTATCAGATCAACACCATCTGATCTCCATTTGACACCACATGTTTGTTGATTCACATTCATGAACGGATCGTTGTGAAGCGTGCTCGCCGTTCATGATTTTTTCTATGGGTGTACACCTAAGCCAGTATTTGGCTTATTGTGCGCTCTACCTTCTTCTTTCCATCGTACCCTTCTATTAATTCCAAGAACTCTGTGTCTCTAACAAATTCCAGACTTTGTTTCTAGTCCCTGTTTTAAAGCTGGGCTAGGTCCCGAATCACCTCTTCAAAGATATAGATAACTTTTTGCCTAGCCAAGGCCGGACATTGGCATGGGTAGTGTTCCAAAGACACATCATTCTCAAAAAACGTTCAATATGCACCATTATCTGATGCTCCTATGCGGCACAGATGTGCTATAGGTGCCTGGCCATTATTGCCTCGGACCTACTGACCGTCGTCCTACACTCCTTGAGTAATTCTCCAGATTTTTTATTGTCTGGCTCAGCCCATAATATTTGCGTTGTCCACGTCTGTTTATGTGTCTCCCGTACCCATACATTCAACTCGGCCAGCATTGCTTTGGATTTGCATTCTCTACACTGGTAGAAAAAGTTTCATTATATTAATGAAATGTGTCATTAAAATTGAGCCAATGAAACAAATTCATTGATATAACAAAATTTTTCGTTATTATAACGAATTTTCTGTTAGTCAACGAAACGTTTAGTACTATTAACGAAAATTTTCATTGTCTTAATGAAAATGTTACAACGAAACAATGAAAAATTTTCGTTGGCTCAATTTTAATGAAATTCTCTTTGTGTGTAAGTTCACCTCCCTATGTGTCCTAGCTCTTGTCGTCAGTTCATTTGACATTAAATTTTATCTTATTTCGGCATTTCCGGGCTTCCGTATGATGCGGATCCTGTCGTATTCCGAGTAGATTTTTCTTTTACATTCTAATACGATTCGCAATCGAACCATAATGTCTGCTATTGTTTTCATTGGCCTCTGGCAATCTATGAAAATTTTGACATTTTCTGGCCTCAGAAAATAATACTGCAGCAATACCTGAATTTTTAAAATATTCTCCCAGATTCGGTTATACGCTCATAGATCATACCTGAATTTTTGAAACATTTACCTAGACTCGATTATACGTTCATAAATCATTTAACTTAATACAGAATGTACTTTATAGCATAAGTATGTTACATCAGCTGCTGCAGACGTGCATATTTCCTAATTCATTCGATTCTTTTCATTGCACTCAATATGGAATTGGAGAGCAGTGTTAATTTTTTTTTCCAACAGAGATACTGACAAATGTATTAGCTATAAATATCTGAAGTTTGAGATTGATATCCGGACTCCCTGCATATAAGGTAGGATTAGAATTCTCATTGCCCTTGGTGATTTTAAAAATACATTTCATTCATAGCTAATTGTCTAAACACAAAAGTCCAGCTGCTGGCGAAAAAAGTTTGTATCTTAAGTCTTTAGATTTTCATTTTTTACATAGGTACGATTTGAACCACATAGCCTCTGCTTATAGAGTGTGAATTTCAATCATAGCACTAGAGTGATTCTAATTAATATGCATAGACATATAATTTACGCAATGACCACAGCGACCTTGGTGAAAAAAGTTTGTGTCTTAAAACTTTTGATTTCGAAAACAAACAACAGTAAATTGGTTTACTTTTAAATTAATTATTAAGCTGCATTAGCACAAAATTTAATATTTTTTTAATTTTATTAGCATTTCATAATATATTTGGACTGTATTTTGATTTTTCCAATTAAAAATTGTCGATAATTTTTTATCACCGATACTTATTTGGCTAATATCTATTTTTGTTAAAATAATCTTTCGAAAATCTATAAATTGTTTTCAATATGGGAAAAACTTTATATTAGTCGAGGAAATTCCATAATCTAATTGCATCAACATTGTCTCAGAAATTACATCTTTAGTCTATTGCCATAAATATATTGTTGCTAATTGCAAATTCAATATTTCCCATAGCAATTAGAAAAATCTATAAAACGATAAAAAATATGATTTAAAATACCTGTTTTTTAGATCACTCAAGCAGCAAATATGTATAATTACAGGTGTATGAGGGTGCAGCAGCTAGTTTGCGTTTTCCTCTTGCCCTTCTCTAAAGGCATTTGTCAAAATCAATGAAATTGAACACTAAGCAATATTGCGCAGTATTTAATTTAGATTACACAAAGTGATAGATTTTTCTCATAAATTTATCAAACATTTGTTTCTTAACAAAATAATTCACATGTAGAACGAAAATTTGTATAATTATAAGTTTAGGAGAATTTTAGTTTTTTTTTTTCTAATTAACGACAAGAGTGTTAAGTTGTGAAAAAGCCCAGTTTTAACATCTAAAGTGATTAATATTGGCCATTAAAAGAAGAATTTATTTTCGTGTTTTATGGAAATAAGCCTTGTTTTGGTTTTTGCTAATTATTTTTTAAGATATTTTGGGTAATCAATAGTAACAAAAACCGAATTTGTTTTATTTTACTCGAATTTGTTTTTATTTCTTTTTTGTGGTATTCAAAACTCTATAATTTACGATTTTTCGCCGACACTTATGCCAAAATTAAGCCTGTTTTGAGTTCAAGGTCGTTTTTGATTTTATTTTTTTTTATTTTTGTGGTTTTTAATCATCAATTTTTGTAGCACATTAGCACTTGTTGATTTGTGGTGGGTTTGTGTTATTTTTTTGTTTCTTGTTGTTAATTTTTTTTCTGTATATAGACACACATATATTTTATGTTATGGATATTTTAATTAGTGATTTGAAATTCCCATCGTTAATTTTATATATCTCATACAAAATTATTTGTATTTTTTTTTTGGAATGGAAAAAAATCATAAATATTTCCAAAATTATTTAAAACACCATACACATACACTTTTCACAATCACTTCCACCTTCTATAATTTTTGCGATGAATTAGTTCCGCAAAAACATATAACCAACGACCTATACAAAACACACATTGACCATTGACTTTGTTTAGGTGGTCATCACACTTAAAGCAATTGAAAGAATATAGCACCTTTGCCTCTGTAGAGTTTTTTTTTGGGGGGCTTTGAATGCTTTACGTTCGAATATTTGAATACGTAAAGAGAAATGAAGGAAAACGCAATGAAACGCGATATCGAAACAACTCGAATGTACGAGTTCGAAATAAATCCGTCCAGTGTAGTCTACACTAAGAATGTGACTAAAACACTGAACCATCAAAGCAAAATAATTTTTGCACCGGTCTCTGCTTCAAATACAACACGCACACACTCACTCTCATAAAGTCTCTCTGCATTATAGCTATCAGCTTAAATTACTCGTCTATGGTTAACCAACCAAGAGAGTGAGATCAACCCGACTTACAAACTGTGTTTGATGTACAGTGGTTTAGAAAGACAAGAAATCTAAAATCAGTATAAATAGTTTTCATGTTTGATTTTGTGAAATGGATAAAGAGGAAGATGTTAGATTATTTCATTAACTAAAGATCATGTCAGAATCAAAACTTTAACTTCTTCCCAATTGGACAATCATTGAATTAAAAAAGAAATATATAAATAAATATTAAAAAGAAACTGTCATTTTCCACATCCCATTTTTATACCCTCCACCATAGGAATATTGCTCTAAGACCCCATAAAGTATATATATTCTGGGTCATGGTGAAATTCTGAGTCGATTTGAGCATGTCCGTCCGTCCGTCTGTTGAAATCACGCCAACTTCCGAACGAAACATGCTATCGACTTGAAACTTGGCATTAGTAGTTGTTATTGATGTATGTCGGATGGTATTGCATATTGGCCATATCGGACCACTTTTACGTATAGCCCCCATACAAACCGATCCCCCCATTTGGTTTGCGGAGCCTCTACGAGAACCAAATTTCATCCGATCCGGCTGAAATTTGGTATGTGGTGTTATAGTCTATAACAATCATGCAAAAATTGGTCCATATCGGTCCATAAATATATATAGCCCCCATATAAACCTATCCCCAGATTTGACCTCCGGAGCCTCTTGGAGGAACAAAATTCATTCGATCCGGTTGAAATTTGGTACGTGGTGTTAGTATATTGTCTCTAACAACCATGAAAAAATTGGTTCATATCGGACCATAATTATATAGACCCCATATAAACCGATCCCCAGATTTGAACTCCGGAGCCTCTTGGAAGAGCAAATATTATCCGATCCGGTTGAAATTTTGTACGTGGTGTTAGTATGTGGTATCTAACAACCATGCAAAAATTGGTCCATATCGGTCCATAATTATATATAGCCCCCATATAAAACGATCCCCAGATTTGACCTCCGGAACCTCTTGGAGGGGCAAAATTCATTCGATTCGGTTTAAATTTGGTACATTACGCTAGTATATGGCCGCTAATGCCCATGCAAAAATTGGTCCATATCGGTCTATAGTTATATATAGCCAATGGCCAATCACACAAAAATTGGTCCATATCGCCAAAAATAATCTACCAAAATTTTATTTCTATAGAAAATTTTGTAAAAATTTTATTTCTATAAAAAAAAAGTAAGTTCGGCCAGGCCGAAGCTTATGTACCCTCCATCATGGATTGCGTAGAAACTTCTTCTAAACACTGCCATCCACAATCGAATTACTTAAGTTGCGGTAACGCTTGCCGATGGCAAGGTATCTTAAAACCTCCTAACACCATCTTCTAAATTGTATGTAAGTCCATATATATTAAATCAAAAAGATCGATCCAATACGTATATAATTCAGTTTGACAAAGTAAAGAGATAAAATTTTAACAAAATTTTCTATAGAAATAAAATTTTCACAAAATTTTCTATAGAAATAAACTTTTGACAAAATTTTCTATAGAAATAAAATCTTGGTAGATTATTTTTGGCTCGAGTGGCAACCATGATTATGAACCGAATAAAATTTGAACAAAATTTTCTATAGAAATAAAATTTTGACAATGATGAAAATTTTATTATGAACCGAATAAAATTTTAACAAAATTTTCTCCAGAAATAAAATTTTGACAAAATTTTCTATAGAAATAAAATTTTGATAGACTATTTTTGGCTCTAGTGGCAACCATGATTGTGAACCGATATGGACCAATTTTTGTGTGATTGGACCAATTTTGGTATGGTTGTTAGCGACCATATACTAACACCACGTTCCCAATTTGAACCGGATCGGATGAATTTTGCTCCTCCAAGAGGCTCCGGAGGTCAAATCTGGAGAACGTTTTATATGGGGGCTATATATAATTATGGACCGATATGGACAAATTCTGGCACGCTTGTTAAAGATCATATACTAACACCATGTTCCAAATTACAAACGGATTGGATGAAATTTGCTTCTCTTTGAGGCTTCGCAAGCCAAATCTGGAGATCGGTTTATATGGGGTCTATATATAATTATGGACCGATGTGGACCAATTTTTGCATGGTTGTTAGAGACCATATACCAACATCATGTACCAAATTTCAGCCGGATCGGATGAAATTTGCTTCTCTTTGAGGCTCCGCAAGCCAAATCTGGGGATCGGTTTATATGGGGGCTACATATAATTATGGACCGATGTGGACCAATTTTTGCATGATTGTTAGAGACCATATACCAACACCATGTACCAAATTTCAGCCGCATCGGATGAAATATGCTTCTCTTAGAGGCTCCACAAGCCAAATCTGGGGATCGGTTTATATGGGGGCTATATATAATTAAGGACCGATGTGGACCAATTTTTGCATGGTTGTTAGAGACCATATACCAACATCATGTACCAAATTTCAGCCGGATCGGATGAAATTTTCTTCTCTTTGAGGCTCCGCAAGCCAAATCTGGGGATCGGTTTATATGGGGGCTATATATAATTATGGACCGACGTGGACCAATTTTTGCATGGTTGTTAGATACCATATACTAACACCATGTACCAAATTTCAGCCGGATCGGATGAAATTTGCTTCTCTTTTAGGCTCCGCAAGCCAAATCTGGGGATCGGTTTATATGGGGGCTATATATAATTATGGACCGATGTGGACCGATTTTAGCATGGTTGTTAGAGACATATACCAACACCATGTACCAAATTTCAGCCGGATCGGATGAAATATGCTTCTGTTAGAGGCTCCACAAGCCAAATCTGAGGGTCCCTTTATATGGGGGCTATACGTAAAAGTGGACCGATATGGCCCATTTTCAATACCATCCGACCTACATCGATAACAACTACTTGTGCCAAGTTTCAAGTCGATAGCTTGTTTCGTTCGGAAGTTAGCGTGATTTCACCAGACGGACGGACGGACGGACATGCTTAGATCGACTCAGAATTTCACCACGACCCATACTTTATGGGGTCTTAGAGCAATATTTCGATGTGTTACAAACGGAATGACAAAGTTAATATACCCCCATCCTATGATGGAGGGTATAATTAATTGATACAATTAACTTTTTAATCAAATTCGGAAGACTTATTCAGTTAAAAAAAGTGCTGATTGTTTTTAATTTTTAATTAAAAATGTATTTCAAAAAAGCATTTGTTAATCCAAATAAAAACTCTAAGCCAATTCAGAAAGTAATTACAAATAGTTATGTTTTTAGTTAATAAATTAATTGAGTTTTGCAATCAACGTCAATTAAATTTTTAATGGAATCAATTAAAAAATCAATTGAAATTTGCTGAAAAAAATCAATTAATTTTTAATCAAGAATTTTTTCTATGACCAATTAAAACTGTGATTGATACTGTCATTTTCGTGATTGAAGACATTTCAATTAATAAATTAATTGGATCAATAAATTTGGTGATTGAATCAGAAAAAAATTTTTTGTGTGTATGCTTTAGATAGCATTGAACTTATTTGTATGGTTATTAAAATTTGTACCCACATTTACACACATTTAGTCTTTGATACTTACTTGAAAAAAAACAACAATTTCTTGGGCTTTGGAAAATTTAATAAAAATTTTTAAAAACTAACTAAAACAAAATATTTTTTTTTCAATAAATATAAGTTAATTTTATCGTTAGTTTAACAATGGACTCTTTTAGTGTAGTTTTCTGGAATTTCGAAGATCAGTTCGCCTTGTATCCACTCAAGAAATTAAATTAGGGGACCAGTGTATATGAAAATTATATTAACCAACACACCTACACTACAAAGTTTACTTGGATCCAAAGATGTTTACCTTCCCTTAAGGATTTTGGTATGGATTCCGATCCAAAGATGAGGCTTCTTTAAAATAAAGACATTTTTAGCGAACTACTCGTATATGGCTTTGATCAATAAAATTAAAATTGGGATAGGGATTTCATTTATGGAATTTTAATTCTCATTTTCATTAACGCATACTTTAAGGTAAAAAATGTTGTCTTAATTCCAAAAAAAAAAAAAACAACCAACAACAACAACCAAAGCTGATATATCCTCAAAATAAGTCCTAGTCTATATTTTAAGCGTTTTTATCTTAAATCTCAAGATTTAATATTTCAGTTAATTTAAGAACGATTTTCTTAAAATAAAAAAATGTTTTTTTTTCTACTTTAAGGAAAATTTGCCTTTGTTCAAAGACATACGGCTTTGACAGATTGACGTAAATTTTCAAAATTTGTTTAACAAAATGTTTGAAGCAAAGATTATAAACTTTATTTTAACTAAAATTTCATTATTATAAAGAAATTTGTCCTCAATATTTTATAAATTGTAAATCCTAAAATTTAGGTTCCGTAAATTTTAGTATCACGTAATCATTTTTTTCAGTGTACTTGTATATCTCAAGAATTACAATTTCAAGCAAATCGAATAAAAATTGCTGTGTGTAGAATCCCAAGGAAATAAATCGGGACATCGGTTTATATGTGGGCTATATTAAAACCTTGAGCGATATAGCCAATTGTCGAACTTTTCGATTTTTTTTATTATACAGGGTGGCCCAAAAAAGACTGAAGGATAAAAAATGGTTATATCTTTTTTGTTTTTAATATTTTCTTGTTGTCTTTTTCAGGTTATTTACTGGTTTTTGGAGATAAATCATGGCTACATATGATGTGCAGCAACGCGTCAAAATCATTCAATTTTTTTATTCTTCTGGAAGCCAGAGAAAATGATAACTTTTTAAACAATCTTTTAATGAGCGATGAAGATCATTTCCACTTAAATGGCTATATAAACAAACAAAATTGTATATTTTGGGGCACTCACAATCCTAGGGCATTACATCAGCGTGAATTACACGCCGCCAGATGTACTTTTTGTAGCGGTGTTATGGCTGATAAAATTATCGGTCCATATTTTTTCGAAGATGTGGATGGTCACCCAGAAACGGTTAACGGGGATCTGTATAGGACTATGATAGACAATTTTTTGCGTCCTCATGTTGGGAATAATCTAAACATATGGTTCCAACAAGATGGAGCAACTGCGCATACAAATAAAACCAAAAAAATTACATTTATTTTTAATCCTTCAGTCCTTTTTGGGCCACCTTGTATTATCATCAGTCAATGTCAAAAGAGGTTAGATTACCTCGGTTAGTCTATTCGATTTTTTTAATCACGGAAATCGTTCAGTTACAAATGAAAATTGATATTGTTTCGAATGAATCAACGGTCATTGTTTTTTTTTTTTTAACCGGGGATTGAACCCATGATTTCCCAAGTGAAACCAATACCAATATGAACCAATACACTCGCTGTTTCCAATGGGTATATAGCAATTCTTTCGTGGAATTCTTGCAGTGGATACAGCAGCCTTCTATTTGCAAAAACAGGTTTGTGTCTTAAATCTTTTGATTTCTGATATAAAAAGGAGTAGACATAATGCCTTAACACAGTATTGATTGAATATATATGGGTATATTTTTGAAATTTGATTTTTGACAGTCTCTATATCCGACTATACGACTTTTAAAAATTTTTGATATCTTCACTTTTCGATTTTCCATTTTGAGAAATGTTGATTTCGGCATTGCGAATTTCTAATAATTTTTTGATATGGTATTTTGACTAAAGCCAAAAGACGAAAGAAGTTCAGAAAAAAATCTAAACTGTATTAAAGATTATGCATCCTCAATTTTAAGATTTGAAATTTACACAATGAAAAAATTTCTTCAAAATAAAAAATTAAAAATAATATAATAATAATTAATTAAAAAATTGTTTTCTTTAATTTTAGGACACGAATCTTTGGCCGTTATTTTAAAGAAGCCGCATCTTTGGCTTGGATTTAAAATCCTTAAGGAAAGGTCAAAATATTTAAATTTAATTAAAAGTTATTTTTAAATGTAGGAAGCGATTAAAGGAGATTGTGATAGTCAAGAAAATCGATGGGTTAATATTGAAAAATCGGATAGTTGCTACTAAAAACTACAAAGAACCAATTTTGAATTTCCTACATTCATTTGTCAATGAGAACAGTACTCCAAAATTTAACCTCTTTATTTCAAATACTCGAGCCACATCTTTAAAACAATTACATTTTTAGCGAGTTATTAAGCTTTACATCTAGGCACGATAAAGTTGAATTTTATAGACTTATAATTTTCTTTTCTAATCACTGTACAATGATTACCTCAAGTCATAGCCAAACTGGCTAAAACCATACAAAAAACTTGGCTAATTGTATTAAGTCAACTGCGCTGCTGCTTTAGAAATAAAAAAAAACCAACAAAAATGTATTAAGGCAAAAATTCTCTAAATCTCTTTCGAGTGAGAGTAAATCTGTCTACTCAGGTGTCTGGTGGCCTTAATCTCACCTGAGTATGAATTGTGAGAGTGTGTGCACCAAGAGTGTGTCTTTATCCAAGTAAAAGCTAAACACAGCTTCTCCCCACTTATGAACAGTGGCTCATTCGTTTAATCGCAAAAGCATTCTATCAGTCTCTCCGTTCGTCATTACTATCTCTCTAGTCATTTAATCGTCATCATCAGGTTATTTTGCATATGCCGAGTCAAAACGAATTGCCGCAGTTGTTTTGGTTAGAGTAATGAAGTGAATTGAATCTCATTTATTAGCGGTAAACATTAGTGACACGATGACAAATCATAAGACATTTAAAATTTACTCGTTTGATTATTGTATTGTGTATTGCTGTTATGGAATATAACCAAGTTTTTTGTTTTTATTTTTTTATTTTGCAAAATCAGGAATTCAGTTTATATAGTGTGCGACAAACTGAAAATATTTTCATGTATTTAGATTTATTAGAGGTATGCGGGGGATGAATGGTAAAAGAATTCCGGATACAAGTGAAGTAATTTATAATGCAATGATATTGAATTATATGATACACAGGTTTATAAGGTTTCCATTTTTTAATGTTGGAAATTTAAAATAAACAAATTCTTCAAGCTTTATTTATAAAGTTATCTCATGTAACTGGAATTAATTTCTGTTTACACCCTTAACTAGTTGCTTGCCTCCATAACCTCTGGACTAATTTGTCGCTTTTATGTGACCAAACTTTTTCTGTTTATACTCGTATATGATAGTCGATATTCTTCGATTTATCTTTCTTTAAAAAAGTAGATAAACTCAAAGTTTAAATAGTTCAATTTACCTTTTAAAGTGCGAAGATTACCCACATTGGACCCAATTTGAAATGTAAAATTTGGCACGGTTGGTAGAGTTCTACCAAAAATGGTAGATTTTTTACTGTTTAGTAGACTGGTAGAATTCTTGATGTTTTAGTAGATTTTGCAAAATATCCCTCTCCAATTAAAAGGTACTTCCCAAATTTTCTGAAGAAATACAATTTTGACAACAACTTGTAAGAGATTTTTTTTTAATTTTCTATAGAAATTATATTTTTGAGAACATTTTCTGTACAAATACAAATTTTACAAAATTTTCTATGTGAGAGAAAAAAAATTTTATAAAATTTTCTATGAAAAATAAAAAAATACAAAATTTTCTATGAGAAATAAACAATTTTTAAAAATTTTACTATGGCAATAAAATTTTTCAAAAATTTTCTATAAAAAAAATTTACAAAATTTTCTATGAGAAATAATCAATTTTTAAAAATTTTCTTATGGCAATAAAATTTTTCAAAAATGTTCTATAGAAATACAATTTTGACAAAATTTTCTATGGAAATAAATTTTACAAAAATGTTCAATAGTAATAAATTTTTTCATAAATTTTGTAAAGAAAAAAAATATTCAATAATTTTCTTTAGAAATAAAATTATTCAAAAATTTTCTATAGAAATAAAATTTTGGGAATATTTTCTATAAAAATACAAATATGACAAAATTTTCTATGAAAAATATAATATTTTATGTAGAAATATAATTTTTAAATGAGATTTTGAGAACATTTTCTATAGAAATACAAATTTTACAAAATTTTCTATGTGAAAGAAAAAAAATTTATAAAATTTTCTATGAGAAATAAAAAAAATTTACAAAATTTTCTATGAGAAATAAACAATTTCTAAAAATTTTCCTATGGCAATAAAATTTTTCAAAAATGTTCTATAGAAATAAAATTTTGACAAAATTTTCTATGGAAATAAATTTTACAAAAATGTTCAATAGTAATAATTTTTTTCATAAATTTTCTAAAGAAAAAAAATTATTCAATAATTTTCTTTAGAAATAAAATTATTCAAAAATTTTCTATAGAAATAAAATTTTGGGAATATTTTCTATAAAAATACAAATTTGACAAAATTTTCTATGAAAAATATAATATTATATGTAGAAATAAAATGTTTAAAACATTTTCTATGGGAATAAAATTTTGACAAAATTTTCGATAGAATAAATTTTCAATAGAAATAAAATTTTTCAAAAATTTTTAATACAAAATAAAATTTTTGATAATTTTTCTGCAAAAAATAAAATTTTTGAAACATTTTCTATAGAAATACAATATTTCAAAAATTTTTTATAAAAGTAAAATTTTTAACCATTTTCTGCAGAAATAAAATTTAAAAAAAAATCTACAGAAATAAAAATTTTTTTATTGTAATAAAATTTTTCAAAGATGTTCTATAGAAATACAATTTTGACAAAATTTTCTATGGAAATAAATTTTACAAAAATTTTCAATAGTAATAAATTTTTTAATAAATTTTTTAAAGAAATAAAATTATTCAATAATTTTCTTTAGAAATAAAATTATTCAAAATTTTCTATAGAAATAAAATTTTGGGAATATTTTCTATAAAAATACAAATTTGACAAAATTTTCTATGAAAAATATAAAATTTTATGTAGAAATATAATTTTTAAAACATTTTCTATGGGAATAAAATTTTGACAAAATTTTCAATAAAAATAAAATTTTCACAAATTTTTTATACAAAATAAAATTTTTGTATAAAAACATTTTCTATGAGAATAAAATTTTGACAAAATTTTCAATAGAATAAATTTTCAATAGAAATACAATTTTTCAAATTTTTTTTTATACAAAATAAAATTTTTGAAAAATTTTCTGCAAAAAAAAAAATTTCAAACATTTTCTATAGAAGTACAATATTTCAAAAATTATTTATAAAAGTAAAATTTTTAACCATTTTCCGCCGAAATAAAATTTAAAAAATTTCTATAGATATAAAAATTTTTTTCTATAGTAATAAAATTTTTCAAAAATGTTCTATAGAAATACATTTTGACAAAATTTTCTATGGAAATAAATTTTATAAAAATTTTTATAGTTATAAATTTATTCATAAATTTTCTAAAGAAATAAAATTATTCAATAATTTTCTTTAAAAATAAAATTATTCAATAATTTTCTTTAGAAATAAAATTATTCAAAAATTTTCTATAGAAATAAAATTTTGGGAATATTTTCTATAAAAATACAAATTTGACAAAATTTTTTATGAAAAATATAAAATTTTGTGTAGAAATATAATTTTGAAAACATTTTCTATGGGAATAAAATTTTGAAAAAATTTTCAATAGAATAAATTTTCAATAGAAATAAAATTTTTCAAAAATTTTTTATACAAAATAAAATTTTTGTATAAAAAACATTTTCTATTGGAATAAAATTTTGACAAAATATTCAATGGAATAAATTTTCAATAGAAATAAAAATTTTCAAACATTTTTTATACAAAATAACATTTTTGAAAAATTTTCTGCAAAAAAATAAAATTTTTCAAACATTTTCTATAGAAAACAATATTTCAAAAATTTGTTATAAAAGTGAAATTTTTAACCATTTTCTGCAGAAATAAAATTTTTAAAAAATTTTTATAGAAATAACAATTTTCAAGAATTTTCTATAAAAATAAAAATAAAAATTTTAAACATTTTCTACAATAAAAATTTTCTATAAAATAAAATTTTGATAACATTTTCTATAGAAATACAAATTTGACAAAATTGTCTAAAAAATGGGATTAAAATTTTGAAAAAAAATTCTATAGAAATAACATTTTTCAAACAATTTCTATAGAAATAAAATTTGTAAAAATTTTCTACAGAAATAAAATTTTTCAAAAATTTTCTATTGAAATACATTTTTTCAAAAATTTTCTGTAGAAATAACATTTTTCAAAAATTTTCTATTCAAACAAATTTTTTCAAAAATTATCAAACATTTTCTATAGAAATACAATTTTGACATTTATAGTAAATATAGAATTTATCGAAATAAAAATTTTCAAAAATTTTATTTTAAATTAAATTTTCTAAAATTTTGCGTATTTTTTTTTTTCGTTTGGCAGTTTTTGGTAAAATGTTCTCCAAA
This sequence comes from Haematobia irritans, assembly GCF_050003625.1. Classification (NCBI taxonomy): domain Eukaryota; kingdom Metazoa; phylum Arthropoda; class Insecta; order Diptera; family Muscidae; genus Haematobia; species Haematobia irritans. The sequence goes on along the minus strand of NC_134401.1, from coordinate 38,178,479 downwards.
TTTTGGTAGATTAGTTTTGGCTCCAGTGATCGTTAGACACTTCCTCACTGTGATCGTTATATATCGTCTCTGCGACATGGCGACACGATGCCACCAGCTATCCCTCCACATGGGTGCCCTATGGGTAGGCGCAGTTTGGGGAATGGTGCTCCCATGGACTCCTCAATTAAACACAGCAGAATATCGATTTGATACATTGACTTTGGTAAAATGAGTATAGGACCAAGATCAGGAAATAGTTTGAAATTGTTAAGGACGAGCTGAAATCTGTGGTGTTCTGTTACTTGTTCATCTAATCCCCATTAGAGATCAAACATTACAACCTAAGAAACAAACAAAAATATAACCAAAATCTTTCCGAAGCAGTAAGGGGACTTTACGCTCACCAGTGAGCACCCCACAATCTTCTATTGCAAAGGCTAAGCTGAAACTGAATATTCCACACCAGACCTATTTGGTCTGGAATGTAAATAGAACCTTCCAAAACTTGAGATAAATTCACGCACTTGCGGCCATGAACGGAGAATTTCAGATACTCTAAAATCTTATGAACATAATAAAGAGTTACCTGAGGGACAGATTACTAACTAATTTTTTATTAATTTTTATTTTGATAAAAACTGCGAGATATTTTTAAATCTGAGGCGATATATATGAAAGTCTACAAATGGAGTCTCAAACCATTGATTTTGGAAAGCATTTTTTCATACATTATTATAAAAATCTTCACATAAACGATGGTGACCATATTTGGATTATATCCATCGTTTGGATTATATCCATCATTTGCTTTATCTAACAATATCTCCCTTGTATGGTAATTGTCTTTTATTTTCAAACAAATTTATCCTACTTGGTTGCAATTGACACAATATCCGCATTATTGTTGATCAGGGACACAATGCATAACCTGCAGTTTTATTTTTTGCTTTTCTATCAAAGCCAATGTCATTTCACTGGCTTCTCTTGTCTCGGCCATGGTGGAGCCTAAATAGTAGTAAAAATAAATTAAAAAATTTGCAAGTAGAAAATGGTATTGACATTTATGGACATTCAATCAATTATTCGTAATGTGGGAGATTATTGCGTAGGTGTAATGTTGATCATATAGTAACTGGTCAGAGATAAACTTGTTTTGTGTGTGCGTTTCAATGGAAAGTGTCAAGTCAACTCTGATGATCTCAGATATGGTAAATGTCATCGCAATATAAAAACAAAAGAATATCTATAATGAACATATGACAAATAAAAACAGAAAATATACGTTACAAGTTTTCAACATGAATGCAGATATGAAAAAAAACTTAATTCAAATTTATATGTCAATCATTATCACCTTCATTGAAAGTTATGTTTTGCTACTTACAAAAAATAGTTAAAATAAATAGTGGAAAGTGTCTATAGGAAATTTTTTAAAATTTCATTTCTATCGGAAATTTTTATTTCTATCAGAATTTTTCTCAAAATTTCAATTTCATAGGACATTTTCGGAAAATTGCATTTCTATAGAGAATTTTATCAAAATTTCATTTCTATAGAGAATTTTCTGCAAATATCATTTCCATAGGGAATTTTCCCAAAATTTCTTTTATATAGAATTTTTCTTAAAGTTTCATTTCTGCAGGGAAATTTCAGAAAAATTTAATTTCTATAGAAAATTTTCTCAAAATTTCATTTCTATAGGAAATTTTTGCAAAATTTCATTTCTACAGAAAATTTCTAGAAAATTTAATTTCTATAGGAAGCATTTTTTTCTGAAAATATAATTTCTTCAAGAAGATTTCTGAAAATTCTGTGTACGAAATTTTCTGAAAATTTAAATTCTATAGGGAATTTTCAGAGAAGTTCGTTTTCTGAAAATTTCATTTCTATGAAAAAATTTCTGACAATTTCATTTTTATAGGTAATTTTTTGAAAAGTTCATTCCCACAGGGAGATTTCTGAAATTTTAATTTCTATAGAAAATTTTCTTGAAATTCCATCGTTTCAATAGGAAATTTTCTGAAAATAAAATTTCTATAGGAAATCTTCTAAAAAATAATTTCTATTTTCTAAACATTTCATTTCTATAGAAAATTAACTTGAAATTTTAATTCTATGGGAAACTTTTTGAAAATTTCATTTCTAAAGAAAATTTCTCAAAATTTCATTTCTAAAAAAAATTCTCAAAATTTCCTTTCCAAAAATATCATTTCTATAGTGTTTTTTTTTTATAAAAATTCAATTCTACACTAAATTTTTTTAAAATTTTATTTCTATATGAAATTTATTGAAAATTTTATTTCTATAAGAAATTCTTGGAAAATTTCATTTCTATAGAAACTTTTCTGGAAATTTAATTTTTACAGAACATTTTCTCAAAATAGGAAATTTTCGCAAAATTTCAATTCTACTCTATTTATACCCTTCACCACTACTGTGGTACAGGGTATAATAAGTTTGTGCATTTGTATGTAACGCCAAGAAATAGACCCATCTTTTAGTATACCGATCGGCTTAGAATTAAATTCTGAGTCGATTTAGCGATGTCTGTCTGTCTGTCTGTCCGTCTGTCTGTATATGTAATTTTGTGCACAAAATACAGCTCGCAATTTAAGTCCGATCGTTCTCAAATTTGGCATAGGGCCGTTTCTTGGGACAGAGACAATCGCTATTGGTTTTGGAAAAAATCGATTCAGATTTAGATATATCTGCCATATATATTTATCCCCGATTTGGTCATAGTTAGCATGTTTATCAACCGATTTTCTTGAAATACCGTACATCCATATATTTTATGAATCTCGAAAATCTTGCAAAATATTTGCCAAATCGGTTCAGATTTAGATATAGCTCCCATGTATATCTTTCGTCCGATTTAGACTCATATGACCACAGAGGCCAAAGTTTACTACCGATCTTCTACCAATGCTTGATAAATTTGATTGAAATCGGTTCAAATTTAGATATAGCTCACATATATATCTTTCGCCCGATTTGGACTTATATGGCCACAAAAGCCAGAGTTTTGCCGCGATTTGCTTCAAATTTTGCACAAGGAGTACGTTTAATAGTATCGTTAAGTGTGTCATATTTTGTTAAAATCGGTTCAGATTTAGATATAGCTCACATATATATCTTTCGCCCGATTTGGACTTATATGGTCTCAAAAGCCCGAGTTTTGCCCTGACTTACTTCAAATTTTGCACAAGCGGTACTTTTAACGATACTATTGTGTGCCAAATATGGTCAAAATCGATTCAGATTTAGATATAGTTCCCATATATATCTTTCGTCCTATTTGAACTTATATGGCCTCAAAATCCAGGGTTTTGCCATGATTTGCTTCAAATTTCGCACAAGGAGTACGTTTAGTAGTATCGGTAATTGTGCCAAATTTGGTTGAAATCGGTGCAGAGTTAGATATGGGTCCCATATATATCTTCCGTCCGATTTGCACTCATATGACCAGGGGGGCAAAGTTATACTCCCATTTACGTGAAATTTCGCATAGATAGCAGAATTATTATTCTAACTATACATGTCAAATTTAGTCAAAATCGGTTCAGATTATATATAGCTCCCATATATACGTACACCAGAGTTGGGGAAATATGGTAGACTGTTACACATTTTAGACCCATTTTCAATGGAAGTTTCCTCCAATTAACTGGATAGCGTTAGCCGATTTAAATTTTAATTCTAGAGATTTTGTAGAATTAAAAAATTGTCTCCTTTATATAGCTTCCAGCAAATGTGAAGTAGTTGAGATGGTAACACAAATTTTGGCCTACATAGGGGTGAAGGGTATAATATAGTCGGCCCCGCCCGACTTTAGACTTTACTTACTTGTTTTTTTTTTTTTTTAATTTTTAATTAATTTTTTGAAAATTTTATTTCTATAGGAAATTTTTGGAATATTTCATTTGTATAGGAAATTTTTAGAAAATTTCATTTCTATAGAGACATTTCTCAAAATAGGAAATTTTCGCAAAATTTCATTTCTACAGGGAATTTTTAGAAAATGTAATTTCTATTGGAAGCATTTTTTCTGAATATATAATTTCTTCAAGAAGATTTCTGAAAATTTTGTGTACGAAATTTTCTAACAATTTAATTTCTATAGGGAAGTTTGGGAGAATTTCGTTTTCTGAAAATTTCATTTCTATGAAAAATTTTCTGGCAATTTCATTTCTGTAGGTAATTTTTTGAAAATTTCATTCCCACAGGGAGATTTATGAAAATTTAATTTCTATAGGAAATTTTCTGAAAATTTCCTTACTATTGGAACTTTTTTGAAAATTCTATTTCTATAGAAAATTTTCTTGAAATTCCATTTCTATAGAAAATTTCCTGAAAATTTCATTTCTATAGGAAATTTTCTGAACACTTCGTTCCTATAGGAAATTTTCTGAAAATACCATTTCTATAGGAAATCTTCTAAAAAATTAATTTCTATTTTCTAAACATTTCATTTCTATAGAGAATTTACTGGAAATTTCATTTCTGTGGGAAATTTTCTGAAAATTTCATTTCTAAGAAAATGTCTCAAAATTTCATTTCTATAGAAAATTTCTCAAAATTTAATTTCTAAGAAAATTTCTCAAAATTTCTGTTCTGAGAAAATTTCTCAAAATGTCATTTCTAAAAATATCATTTCTATAGTGATCTTTTAGAAATTTTCAATTCTACAGTAAATTTTTTGAAAATTTTATTTCTATATGAAATTTTTTGAAAATTTTATTTCTATAGGAAATTTTTGGAAAATTTCATTTGGAAAATTAGCTTTCTATACTAAATATTCTAAACATTTCATTTCTATAGAGAATTTACTTGAAATTTCATTTCTGTGGGAAATTTTCTGAAAATTTCATTTCTATAGAAAATTACTCAAAATTTCTGTTCTAAGAAAATTTCTCAAAATGTCGTTTCTAAAAATATCATTTCTATAGTGATTTTTTTAGAAAATTTCAATTCTACGCTAAATTTTTTGAAGATTTTATTTCTATATGAAATTTTTTGAAAATTTTATTTCTATAGGAATTTTTTGGAAATTTTCATTTCTATAGGAAATTTTCTGAAAATGTGCTTTATTATGGGATTTTTTAACAAAATTTCATTTCTATAGGAAATTTTGTGAAAACTTCATTTCTATAGGAAACTTTCTGAAAATTACATTTCTATAGAAAGTTTACTGAAAATTACATTTCTATAGGAAATTTCCTGAAAATTTCATTTCTATAGGAAATTTTCTAAAATGTGCTTTCTAAAGGTTTTTTTTTTTAAATTTCATTTTTATAAGAAATTTTCCGAAAATTTCATTTCTTCAGAAATTTTTCTGAAAATTTCATTCTTTAGAAAATTTTATGAAAGATTAATTTTTTTTTAGAAAATTTTCTGAAAATTTCATGTCTATAGAAAATTTTCTCAAAATTTGATTTCTATAGCAAATTTTCTGAAAATTTCATTTCTATAGAAAATTTTCTGAAAATTTCATTTCTATAGAAAATTTTTTCAAAATTTCAAAAAATTATCTATTTTTTTGAAAATGTGCTTTATATGAGATTTTTTCACAAAATTTTATTTCTATATGAAATTTTTAGTTCTATAGAAAATTTAATTTCTATAGGAAATGTTCTGAAAATTACATTTCTATAGGAAATTTTTTGAAAATGAGCTTTCTATAGGATTTTTTCTCAAAATTTCATTTCTATAAGAAATTTTCCGAAAATTTCATTTCTTTAGAAAATTTTCCGAAAATTTCATTTCTTTAGAAAATTTTCTGAAAATTTCGTTTCTATAGGAAATTTTCTGAAGTTTTCATTTCTATAAGAAATTTTCTGAAAATTTCATTTCTATAGGAAATTTTCTGAAAATTTCATTTGAATAGGAAATTATCCAAAATGTGCTTTCTAAAGGATTTTTTCTCAAAATTTCATTTCTATAAAAAATTTTGCGAAAATTTCATTTCTTCAGAAAATTTTCTGAAAATTTCATTTCTATAAAAAATTTTCTGAAAATTTCATTCATTAGAAAATTTTATGAAAGATTCATTTTTTGTTAGAAAATTTTCTGAAAATTTCATGTCTATAACAAAATTTCTGAAAATTTGATTTCTATAGAAATTTTTCTGAAAATTACATTTCTATAGAAAATCTTTTGAAAATTTCATTTCTATACGGAATTTTCAATTTCTGTAGGAATTTTTCTGAATATTTCATTTCTATATAACATTTTCTGAGAATTCCATTTCTATAGAAAATTTTGTGAAAATTTCATTTCTATAGGAATTAGCTAATTTTCTGATTTCTATAGGAAATTTTCGAAAATTTTAAATTCTATATATGTTTTTTTTTAATTATTTTTCTAATTTTTCTAATAATTTGTGAAAATTTTACCTCATAAGAAAATTAAGTCATTTTTCTCACTCTTCAATTGAGTTATAATTTTGTTGAAACCCAAAAATATTGTTCACCAATTGTTACTTATAATAAATGGTCTTTGTTAAATTGGAGCTTTGCTTAGAAATTTAAAAGAACGTTGATCTCTTATACCATAAAATTTATGAAAATGAGAATGACTCAATTTTCAAATAGTAAACCTTACCAAGACCAATACCCAAATAACTTGACAAAGAAAATGAAACAAAAACAGACCAGAACAACTATAAGTTTGGCCGGGTCGACACAAAGACACCCTTCCCATTTAACTTGGATCATAAGATTATAATATGGAATTGCCATCTAAATAGTAAAAGATATAATAAAAGTAAATTTATATTGAGCTGAATCAAATTCTTGACAAATTCTTGGATGATGCTCCCCATTTAATTCTTAAGGACGTGTTATATTGGAATTTATCAAATTATTAACACCTAATTTTTGTGGAAAACAAATACAAGTGAAATATCCCCAATTTTAAAGAATTGCAGTTAAAACTGTGAAATCAAATCGGGAGACCTGTTTATAAAGTAATAAACCAAAATATTGACCTGTATAATTCATTACGATTTCCTGCCATATGTAGCTATAAAATTATTTGAGCATCTTATGATAGGTTAGGTCTTATGATAGAACATCAATATTTCCAAAAGTTACAACCACAATGACAAACTTATTATAACCCCATTCTCTAGTGAAGTTTATCTAGATACGTCAAATTTAGCACAAATCAACAAAGAGACCATCAAAACAAAACCCAAACAAACCTAAACTTATAGAAAAGATAAAAAAATTGATTTATATGCAAATAGCGACCAATTTCCTACCAATTCAAATTACCTTTTATTTACAAAATTCAAATCGATATCTTTGGACACCACACGCTCACAAAAAATCGCTTCTGTAACATATACTCCCAAACATATTTTGCTTCAAGCATATACATTTTTGGGTATTGCCCAAACATTTATATGTTTGATCTCTTCCAATATATAATATGTTTGAAAGCATATTGGTCTAAACAATATATGTTTGGGTAGTCTAAGTTCCAAACATTTTGTATTTTTGCATCCAAATTCAATAATGTTGTCTTCCAAAAAACAATATGTTATTATGTGACCATATAATATGTTTGGAAGCATTTTGCACCCAAAAATATTATATGCTTAAAAAAAATTCTCCAAAACAATATTGTGCTCAAAATTTTATTTATATATTTACAATCATAATGAATTATGAAAATAGACAGGTAATATAGGTGCTAACAACATAGGTTTTCGACCTGAATGCTCAAAATTTTGTTTCTGCCCAATTGTATATTCCCCGACATCTTTCTGACTTCCACGAGATTTTTTAGTTCTTAGCACCTTTTTCTGTAATACAAACAGGAGAAATTATTCAATTTTATGATTTTTTTATTTTAATTTTACCTTTTGCCGGACGGGGACTCGAACAGCGGACCACACAGTTTGTAAGGATCAAAGAAGTAGCTGATCAATTGCCCAAGGAAAAATAAAATGTTAATTTTGTAATAACAAGTAACAACCACCAACTTAATTCAATATCGCTCCCTGTTAAATAGCGCTCCAAGCTACTAAACACATATATGTTAATAGGCTATTTCTAAATTAATATATGTTTGCATTCAAGCATATTATATTTACAAACATTTTATGTCCCAAACATAATATGTTCTAACATATTAACATATATGTCCCAAACATGTTATGCTAGTTTATGAACATTATATGCTTGCACTCAAAAATATTGTGTTTAAAAATTTGTGTTCCAAACATATAATGTTTATAGCCAAACATATGAAAAACAGTCTTTTTCAACCGTGCAGTCAGTCACTCAGTCATTGGACTAAATAATCAGGCGTGACATAGGGTCCAACTACAAATAAAAATGCTTTGGGAAAGGCAAACAGAGAATACATTTTGGGTTAAACAATACAAAAAATAGTAAAATTTTCAAAGCAAACACAGTTTGTTATCCGGCTGATTATTTTGTTTTAACGAAAACTGAGTATCAAAGGTGTTTGTCCATTTTTTGTGTCAATTGTCATTTAAAATGTGCAAGGTGTGCGCACTATATCATGGTAAGGGATTTTTTTTGATTATTTATTTTGTTTGTTTGTTTTTTATTTTTTTTTTTTATTTAAAAAACAAATAATTGAATCTAAAATAAACTCAATTAATGTGACATTTTTAATGGTATGAATTAAATAAACATACCAGGACACAATTAAAAGGAAAAAATTAAAAATAGATTTAAAGCAGTGGAATTCTGATAAATAACAGAGCTGGTAAGGTCTCAATAATATTCTTGTTATTTACTTTTACAAGTTAATTTAATTCTCCATCATATTCACGGTGTGGTATCAGTAACTATCCAGCGAAGTCACCGTGGTGCAATGGTTAGCATGACCGCCTTGCATACACAAGGTCGTGGGTTCGATTCCTGCTTCGACCGAACACCAAAAATTTTTTCAGCGGTGGATTATCCCACCTAAGTAATGCTGGTGACATTTCTGAGGGTTTCAAAGCTTCTCTAAGTGGTTTCACTGCAATGTGGAACGCCGTTCGGACTCGGCTATAAAAAGGAGATCCCTTGTTATTGAGCTTAACGTGGAATCGGGCAGCACTCAGTGATAAGAGAGAAGTTCACCAATGTGGTATCACAATGGACTGAATAGTCTAAGTGAGCCTGATACATCGGGCTGCCACCTAACCTAACCTAACCTAACTATCCAGCAAAAAACATGCATGTTGTTCCACAAACATTTCTATTTAAGCTCATCCCAGGATCCTCTACCAATTATTCCACTTCAGATCAAGTTCATTTGGGGGAAATTCTATAGGAAATTTTCTTAAAATTTGATTTCTTTACGAAATTTTCTGCAAATTTCATTTCTGTAGAAAATATTCGTAAAATTTCATTTCGTTTTCTATAAAAATAAAATTTTAACAAAATTTTCTATAGAAATAAAATTTTGACAAAATTTTCTATAGAAATAAAATTTTGACAAAATTTTCTATAGAAATAAAATTTTCTATAGAACCAAAATTTCGATAAAATATTTTCTATAAAATAAAATTTTGATAAAATATTTTCTGTAGAAATAAAATTTTTACAAAATTTTGACAAAATTTTCTATAAAAATAAAATTTTGACAAAAGTTTCTATGGAAATAAAATTTTGACAAAAATTTGACAAAATTTTCTATTCAAATAAAATTTTGAAATATTCTCTATAGAACTAAAATGTTGACAAAATTTTCTATAAACATAAAATTTTGACAACAATTTTCTATAGATATAAACATTTTAACAAAATTCTCTATAGAAATAAATCTATAAAAGTAAAATTTTGACAAACTTACTATAGAAATAGAATGTTGACAAATTTTTCTATAGAAAAAAATTTTGACAAAAATTTAAAAAAAAAAATAAAATTTTGACAAAATTTTCTATAGAAATAAAATTTTGACAAAATTTTCTATAGAACCAAAATTTCGATAAAATATTTTCTATAAAATAAAATTTTGATAAAATATTTTCTGTAGAAATAAAATTTTGACAAAATTTTGACAAACTTTTGTATAAAAATAAAATTTTGACAAAAATTTGACAAAATTTTCTATAGAAATAAAATTTTGACAAAATTTTCTATAAACATAAAATTTTGACAACAATTTTCTATAAACATAAAATTTTGACAAAAATTGTCTATAGATATAAACATTTTAACAAAATTCTCTACAGAAATAAATCTATAAAAGTAAAATTTTGACAAACTTACTATAGTAATAGAATGTTGACAAATTTTTCTATAGAAAAAAATTTTGACAAAAATTTGTATAGAAATAAAATTTTAAAAAAATATTTTCTATAAAAGTAAAATTTTTAAAAGAAATAAAATTTTTACAAAATTTTCTATAGAAATAAAGTTTTGACATAATTTTCTATAGAAATAAAATTTTGACAACATTTGCTATAGAAATAAAATTTTGACAAAATTTTCTATAGAAATAAAATTTTGACACAATTTTCTATAGAAATTTTAACAAATTTTTAACAAAATTTTCTAAAGAAATAAAAATTTGACAAAAATTTCTATAGAAATAAAATTTTGACAAAATTTTCTCTAAAAAAAAAGTTTTTGACAAAAATTTGTATATAAATAAAATTAAAAAAAAAAATATATTCAATGAAAGTAAAATTTTTACAAAATTTTCTATAGAAATAAAATTTTGACAAAATTTTCTTTAGGAATAAAATTTTGGCCAAATTTTCTATAGAAATAAAGTTTTGACAAAATTTTCTATAGAAATAACATTTTTGACAACATTTTATATTCAAATAAAATTTTGACAAAATTTTCTATAGAAATAAAATTTTTGAGAAATTTTCTATAAAAAAATTTTTTGAAAAAAAATTCTATAGAAATAAAATTTTGAAAAAAAAATTCTATAGAAATAAAATTTTGGCAAAATTTTCTATAGAAATATATTTTTGACACAGCAAAATTTTGACGACATTTTCTATAGAAATTTTGATAACATTTTCTATAGAAATAAAATTTTCACAAAATTTTTTATGAAAATAAAATTTTGACAAAAGAAATAAAATTTGTTTTAAATGTTTCTCAAATTATCCTATATCTTTAACTCATATGTATCCTATTTATGTATATATAAAATTGTCGACCGTGCCCGATATTAGTCATATACGTACAAATATACATGAACAACCTATAGTGATGTAGACAAATCCATATTCTTTTAAATTTTTGAGAAAAATCTTAATCTTAATATGTTTATATTGCATTTTAACACTTTCTCTTATAAATTCTTCTAACCCCACTGTATTCTATAGCACAGTAAAACAAAAAAAAAAATAGACAAACTTTAAACTAAACAAAACAAATGGGTTTAACAATCTTTTAATAGCTCAATGACGTTATTTCATTAAACTACAAGTACTTGATGTTTGTTTCTTAAGTCTTTTGTTTCAACTTGCTGGTTCTTTGTGGTTGTTAGACTTCTTGAGTTTCTTTTGCTGATACTTTGTGGTTTTTCGTATGTTTTTGTTTTTTACTTCTTGGTTTCTACTCAAATTGGTCAATATGCGAAATGTTATGCATCATAGAATCATTATCATAGAATTTCTTGGAATTAACACCCACCAAAGAAAATATTGACAGAGAGTATACAACAATGGAACGTGGACTAATGTCACAAGTCAGTGACCAGTAAAAGGTTAGATTTTATCATTTGTGGTAAGGGTGGTGAAACAGTAATGATCCAATACAAAGTTGCAGTGATTATGTATCGGGAAAAAAGGGTTTACCCAGCAAGGGCTAGTTGGAACTATAAACAATAATTGAGAATTAGGAAATTAGCATTGTTCTAAATTGGTGATTACGTTTGGAACGAGAGTAAAGTCATTTTGGCAAATAGATTACAGGACACATATTTTTGGGCTGAAGAGGCTAAAAATTAATGCATAATTTTATTGTTCAGAATTTTTCAGGTTCAGAAATTGGATTTCAAGGAAGACAAAAATCAGGAATTTCGACATACGCTCCTCTTACATGTTTTGAACTCTAATTTTAGCACATTATTATACCCTCCACCATAGGATGGGTTTATATTAACTTTGTCATTCCGTTTGTAACACATCGAAATATGGCGCTAAGACTCCATAAAGTATATATATTCTGGGTCGTGGTGAAATTCTGAGTCGATCTGAGCATGTCCCTCCGTTTGTTGAAACACGCTAACTTCCGAACGAAACAAGCTATCGACTTTAAACGTGGCACAAGTAGTTGTTATTGATGTAGCTCGGATGGAATTGCAAATGGGCCATATCGCTCCACTTTTACGTATAGCCCCCATATAAACGGACCCCCAAATTTGGCTTGCCGATCCTCTAAGAGAAGCAAATTTCATCCGATCCGGCTGAAATTTTGTACATGGTGTTGGTATATGGTCTCTAACAACCACGCAAAAATTGGTCCACATCGGTCAATAATTACATATAGTCCCCATATAAACCGATACCCCGATTTGGCTTGCGGAGCCTCTAAGAGAAGCAATTTTCATCCGATCCGGATGAAATTTGGTACATGGTGTCAGCATATGATCTCCATGCAAAAATTGGTCCATATCGGTCTAATATATAGTTATATATAACCGATCGCCAATCACACAAAAATTGGTCCATATCGCCAAAAATAATCTACCAAATTTCGATTTATATAGAAAATTTTGACAAAATTTTATTTCTATCGAAAATTTCTTCAAAATTTTATTTCTATAGAAAATTTCCTCAAAACTTTATTTTTTGGAAAATTTTTCTCAAAATTTATTGGAAAATTTTTCTCAAAATTTTATTTCTATAGAAAATTTTGTCAATTTTTGTTTTGAGAAAATTTTGTCAAAACTATTTACAATTATTATTCGAGCTTTTATGTAAAAATTAGATTAAGGAACCTAATTAATAGTCATTGAAAAGAAAACGCCAGATACAAATCTATACACGCCTAGACTGTACATGTTTTGGTTCGGGCGAATGCACCTTTCCACAGCCTTTAGTATAGATCTGGCTGGGATAGATAACTCAATTTTGGGCCCTTTATGCTAACTCCTTATGGAGAAAATATCTAGGAATTTTCCTCTGACAAATTGGATCATCTTTACTCCCACTGTACATCATCTTTTCATATAACTACAAGTTCCTTAATCTTATTTTTATTTCGTTTTGTTACTGAAGTAATGCAACAACACGAAATTTAATTAATTGTAAAATTAAAATATTTTGTCAAAACTTTATTTCTATAGAAAGTTTTTTCAAAATTTTATTTCTATAGAAAATATTGTCAAAATTTTTTTCTATAGAAATTTTGTCAAAATATTATTTCTATCGAAAATTTTGGTAAAATTTTATTTCTATAGAAAATTTTGTCAAAATTTTATTTCTATAGAACATTTTGTCAAAATTTTATGTCTATAGAAAATTTTGTCAAAATTTTATTTTTATAGAAAATTTTGTCAAAATTTTATTTCTGTAGAAAATTTTGTCAAAATTTTGTTTCTATAGAACATTTTGTCAAAATTTTATGTCTAAAGAAAATTTTGTCAAAATTTTATTTTTATAGAAAAGTTTGTCCAAATTTTATTTCTATAGAATATTTTGTCAAAATTTTACTTCTATAGAAAATTTTGTCAAAATTTTATTTCTATAGAAAAATTTGTCAAAACTTTGTTTATATAGAAAATGTTTTCAAAATTTTATTTTTATAGATAATTTTGTTAAAATGTTATTTCTATAGAAATTTTGTCAAACTTTTATTTCTATAGAAAATTTTGTTAAAATTTTATTTCTATAGAAAATTTTGTCAAAATTTTATTATTATAGAATTTTTTTTTCAAAATTTTATTTCTATAGAAAATTTTGTTAAAATTTTATTTCTATAGAACATTTTGTCAAAATTTTATGTCTATAGAAAATTTTGTCAAAATTTTATTTTTATAGAAAATTTTGTCAAAATTTTATTTCAATAGAAAATTTTGTCAAAAATTTATTTCTATAGAAAATTTTGTCAAAATTTTATTTCTATAAAAATTTTGTCAAAACTTTGTTTATATAGAAAATGTTTTCAAAATTTTATTTTTATAGATAATTTTGTTAAAATGTTATTTCTATAGAAATTTTGTCAAACTTTTATTTCTATAGAAAATTTTGTTAAAATTTTATTTCTATAGAAAATTTTGTCAAAATTTTATTATTATAGAATTTTTTTTTCAAAATTTTATTTCTATAGAAAATTTTGTCAACATTTCATTTTTATAGAAAATGTTTTCAAAATTTTATTATTATATAAAATTTTGTCAAAATTTTATTTCGATAGAAATTTTGTCAAAATTTTATTTCTATAGAAAATTTTGTGAAAAATTTTATTTTTTATAGAAAATTTTGTCAAAATTTTATTTCTATAGAAAATTTTGCCAAAATTTTATTTCTATATAAAATTTTGTCAAAACTTTATTTCTATAGAAAATGTTGTCAAAATTTTATTTCTGTAGAAGATTTTGTCAAACTGAATTATATACGTATTTTATCGGCCTTTTTTGTTTAATGTATACCCCGTTTGGCCTAACTTACAATTTGGAAAACGGTGTTAAGAAGTTTTAAGATATCGTGCCATCGGCAAGTTTTATCGCAACCCAATTAATTCGATTGTGGGTGATAGTCTTTAGTATTAGTAAGGTGGAGTGTACATAAGATTCGGCCTGGCCGAACTTACGGCCGTATATACTTGTTTTATATTAATAAAGAAAACTAATAAGTTTAGGAAAATATTTTTCAGTTAAAATTGCAAATTTACAAAACCTAGATTCAAAGTTTGACTGCTACCCCAGCAAATCTTTCTTAAAAAAAAAAACCTTTGGTTCGTAATCAATTATAAAATACGTAAATGAAGGTCAAAAACATTTGGATCCAAGTACGCAGAATTTCTTTGCAGTTCCTTTAATCTAAAGAGAGAGGTCTAAATAATTTCGATTCAAAAGTTTCATTCATAATCAACAACAATTTATATTCCCATAAAAATTATTCTCCAGGTGAGTGGAAAACAACTTCATTAAGATTTAAATGTTTTCCATTTAAATAATGTCGCCTTTCCTTCAACCTCAATCTATTTCGGAAGAAATATGTCTCTATTACTAAATGCTAATGTCACTTTGATGCCTACGACAAACATTTCTAAAAACACACACACACACACTTAAATCTAGTTTCAATTTAAGCACAAAAAAAAATAAAAATTTATGCAAACAATACGATTCATATAAACCTGTTATATAAGTAAATTGTAAGTTTTCGCTTCCTTCGTCTATAGAATTGAAAAATAAGTGTCAGGCAAAAATGATCAAAAACAAAAAAGAAAATCAAACGAATCGCAATAGATTTCAAATGCAAATAAATTTCCAAGCTGAGTGTAGTTTTTATTTACGTTTATAGCCGTCCTTTTCGTGGGCAAGTGTTAAGGTAGCACATAGACACTCAAATATTGGTGGTAGAGAGACCGACAGTTAGTCTGACATATAGGCACATAGACGCAACAAACCGCGGTTGCTTGAGATAACTCAAGCGGCAACTTACGCAGGAGCTACTTAGACCATGTGGTTTGGATTTTGTTTGTATTTTTTTCGGTCTGTCTTTCATAGACAATGTGATTATAATGGTACTGAGTGGAATCTGGAATACATTTCAACTAGAAGATAAATCTACGAAAGCACCAAATGAAAACACCTACTGTTATTGGCCATCATAGATATCGGTATTTTAATTTTTATTTTTATGAATCAAAGCAAAAGAAAGGACAGAACTATGAGACTTGAAATAATAAGCATTATACTTGAATGAAATAGCTACAGAGAAATATTCTTTTTTGGATGATGAGAATTGGTATAGTGGCATCCCGATATTTCAGGTGAACTTTTCTCTTATCACTGAGTGCTGCCCGATTCCATGTTTAGCTCAATGACAAGGAACCTTCTTTTTATATCCGAGTCCAAACGGCGTTCCACATTGCAGTGAAACCACCTAGAGAAGCTTTGAAACACTCAGAAATATCACCAGCAATACTGAGAAGGGATAACGCTCAAATAATTTTTGGCCTTCTGCCGAAACAGGGAGTGAAATCACGACCATTTGTATGCACCACGGTGGCTGCCGTGGGAATTTTCAATTCTATTTCCAACCTATTCAATGATAAATTAAGTCCTTCGGAAGTTAGCGTGAATTCAACAGACGGAATTCATCACGTTCAAGTATATTCAGGATGGCTGATATATATTGCAAACAATTTCAGAATGCTACAATTTCTAGACAGCTCATCTCCATACTAGAAACAGGTCAATTTATTTTTTACAAGCTTACAAAAGCATGTTGATTTATTGCATTAAGAAATAAAGTTATTTGTGATGGAATTCAAACGTGATCGCTATATATTTGGTTGGAAACCCAGCATTTAAATGTGTATAAATATTTTGATTCGCGTTGCATCGCGCCCAGAAAGTGCACGCAAAAAAATGATAACAACTGCGGAAATGAGCTGATAAGGCCAGATTTGATTGAAATCCATGCCGTAGTGGGAGGAAACTTGATCGTGAGCTAAATTACACAGTGAACAAGTATATACAACCGTAAGTTCGGCCAGCCCAAATCTATGTACCCTCCACCATGGATTGCGTCGAAACTTCTACTAAAGATCGTCATCCACAATCGAATTACTTTGGTTGCGGTAACACTTGCCGATGGCAAGGTATCTTAAAACTTCTTAACACCGTCTTCTAAATTGTCAGTTAGACCATAAGTGGTATACGAGTATATTAAAAAAAAGGCCGATTAAAGACATATATAATTCAGTTTGAAAAAATGTTCTATAGAATAAATTTTTTACATTATCTATAGAAATAAAATTTTGGCAACATTTTCTATATATATAAAAAAATTGAATAAAATTTTCTATGGTAATAAAATTTTGACAAAATTTTCTATAGAAATAAAATTTTGGTAGATTATTTTTGACGATATGAACCAATTTTTGTGTGAATGGCGATCGGCTAAAGGGTGATACGGTCAAAATTTGGTCAATATAAACTTGACGTATTTCTTCAATTTTGCATTTAGAAAACCTGAACACCCCTCATTTTGAAGGTGTGTGTGTGTAGAATGTTGCTCCTATTTTGATTTTGGAATTCACTCTTCAGTTGTCAAAATGCCGTCCAAGCAAGAAGAGCAGCATATCAAAATTTTGCTCGCGCAAAATCCAAGCTGCTCGCACGCAAAGCTAGCAAAATCGCTAAAAGTTGCCAAATCAACCGTTACAAATGTAATTAATCCAGACTTCCTGGCTGTCGACAAACGTCTGGATCGGGGGGAAATCGAAAACCGGAAGCCGCTGAGACGACAAAGAGAGTTGCCGGTAGTTTCAAGCGAAACCCTAACCTCTGTCTCCGAGATGCGGCAAATAAGCTGGGTGTATCGTCTACAACCGTGCATCGAGCCAAAAAACGAGCCGGACTATCGACTTACAAGAAGGTAGTGACTCCAAATCGCAATGATAAACAAAATACGACGGCCAAAGCGCGATCCCGGAGGCTGTACACGACGATGCTGACGAAGTTTGACTGCGTGGTAATGGACGACGAAACCTACGTCAAAGCCGACTACAAGCAGCTTCCGGGACAGGAGTTTTATACGGCAAAAGGAAGGGGAAAGGTAGCAGATATTTTCAAGCACATAAAACTGTCAAAGTTCGCAAAGAAATATCTGGTTTGGCAAGCCATCTCTACCTGTGGCAGCATTTTCATAGGTTTCGGGACTGTCAACTAAGAAATTTACATGAAAGAGTGTTTGAATAATCGTGTGCTGCCTTTCCTGAAGAAACACGGTTGTTCCGTACTGTTTTGGCCGGATTTGGCATCTTGCCACTACGGTAAAAAGGCCATGGAGTGGTACGCCGCCAACAACGTGCAGGTGGTTCCCAGGGACAAGAACCCTCCCAACACGCCAGAGCTCCGCCCAATTGAGAAATACTGGGCTATTGTCAAGCGGAACCTAAAGAAGACCAAAAAAACTGCTAAGGACGAGCAGCAGTTCAAGGCAAACTGGCTTTCTGCGGTGAAGAAAGTGGACAAGGTGGCTGTACAAAATCTGATGACAGGTGTCAAGCGTGAGGCCCGGCAATTCGGATTTGGAAAAGCGAAAGCCTAACTGAATATTTTTCCTGAATTTTATACTAATTGAACTTGAAAAAAAAATTTAATTTGATTTTTTAAATAAACGATTTCCCCGATTTTCCCTTGACCAAATTTTGACCGTATCACCCTTTATATATAACTATAGATCGATATGGACCAATTTTTGCATGGCTGTTAGCGGCCATATACTAGCGCAATGTACCAAATTTCAACCGAATTGGATGAATTTTGCTCCCCCAAGAGGTTCCGGAGGTCAAATATGGGGTCGATTTATATGGGGGCTATATATAATTATGGAACGATATGGACCAATTTTTTCATGATTGTTAGACACAATATACTAACACCACGTAGCAAATTTCAACCGGATCGAATGAATTTTGCTCCTCCAAGAGGATCCGGAGTTCAAATCTGGGGATCGGTTTATATGGGGCTATATATAATTATAGACCGATATGGACCAATTTTTGCATGGTTGTTAGAAGACATATACTAACACCACGTACCAAATTTATACCGGATCGGATGAATTTTGCTCCTCCAAGAGGCTCCGATACGGACCAATTTTTGCATGGTTGTTAGAGGACATATACTAACACCACGTACCTAATTTCAACCGGATCGGATGAACTTCTGCTCCTCCAAGAGGCTCCGCATGCCAAATCTAGGGGCCTGTTTATATGGGGGCTATATGAAAAAGTGGTCCAATATGGCCCATTTGCAATACCATCCGACCTACATCAATAATAGCTACTTATACCAGGTTTCAAGTCGATAGCGTGTTTCGTTCGGAAGTTAGCGTGATTTCAACAGACGGACGGACGGACATGCTTAGATCGACTCAGAATATCACCACGACCCCGAATATATACTTTATGGGGTTTTAGAGCAATATCTCGATGTGTTACAAACGGAATGACAAAGTTAATATACCCCCCGTCCTATGGTGGAGGGTATAGAAATGAGCTTGGACTAAAACCATTGTAGTTAAAATTTCAAGTAAATCGGAGTGAAACTTTAGACTTGGAGTGAAAATTTCGTCTACAGTGGTAATATAAGTCTTACTCGGGCGTAAAATTCATATGGAATCTATATCTTAATCTGAACTTATGTCCACCAAATTTGGCACCTCGGTAAGTACCAAAATTGAAACTTTTTGGAGCAAAGAACATTTTTTTTCCAAAAATTCCATTTTTTTGGGTATTAAAAGAATGAATTGAAACCTTTATAAATTTGGAACTATATGATATCATTATGATTTTTATTGAGGTTTGCAGGGAAAATAGTTTTAGGAAATATTGCTGAATATACGATTCCCGAAATTCGTATAAAAAAAACTCAAAATCCACATATGTAAAAAAAACGTTATTTTTTGGTAATTTGCATATTTCTCAGCTGTTTACCGGTATGCGAAAAAAGGTTGGGAGAAATTTATAAAGAAAATATTACAACAGAAGGAATGTGGGTGCCTTTTTCAAAAAAAAAAAATTGGTCAAAATTCGGTATTTTTTGAAATTCCAATTTTGTACAATTTTGTAAGGAATGCAGTTAAGAAAAGAAATTAAGGATCCGCTGAACTTCTAGTCTCAAAATATTGGCCCCACTTTGTCAAAATTTTGCCAAAAATAAATTGTGAGCCTATATCTTGCAAAGAAATAATTGAGGAGTTGGCAGCTAAACCAAAATTGCATACCCCCCAAGATGACCACTTTCAACGCCTACAGGTCAGCCCGTGGACCCACCAGGGACCCACAAATTTGGAGGAAACACCTCAGGTTTTACACAAAGAAATATTAATTTGTTAATATATTTTTACGTTCAAAGTTGTAGATATATTTTCGAACAAAAGCGATTTTGAACCACTGTGCGACGGTCTTTAGCGGTAAAATTTAAAATTTTTAAGAAATTCTGAAATATTTTGCGGGAAATACGTTTACGAATACCGTTGTTTCACTTTACTGGCAAATTTGCAACTTATTTTGTTTTTGCACAAACTGTAATGCTTTTGTCATTATTGTGCAGTCATTTCAACATTTTGTGCCACTTTTTTATTAATTTATTTTATGTCATGATATTTTTTAAAACATTTATTAATTTTATATTTGAGATATATCAGAAATTTAAATTCCTATTATCAAAAAATCAGTCTCATGTTAATTTGTTTGTGATTATCATTTTGCAACAACCAAATTCATAACCCTTTTCGGGAGTGCTGAACACATGTTGCCCTCGTTGTAATTGGTGGTTCAATTAAAATGTATTATGCAGATATTCTAGCCTACGTAGTAAAAAAGCAAAACATTCACCAAGTGGATTTTATAAAGAATTGCATATTTTAAGAAAAGCTAATGGTAGTTGGCATGTGGCAAATCTTGGTGGTGAGATTACCTTCGATACTTCTGGTTTCTAATGCAAGTGTTTCGGTTTACTCTATTTTCAATGGCCATTAGACCAAAGGCGGCCTTAAAACAGACATTTTGCTGGATGTTTTTTTCTTAAAGACTTTTTGCTTTTTTTTTCAAATGACTAAACTTTAATCTCTTTGGGGATTTCCGCTACATTTTGTAGGCATTTTAAGAAATTCCTCTATATTGCAGCTCTCTAGGATACCATTGAGAATTCAAATCGAATAGCCGCATGGATGCTGCGAAGCTTGAATTCTTATATGTAGTTTGTCTGTCCTTCCACCTTGGTAAGTGTTGTTCAAGAATTTTTCTCACATTCTTAGCAATGCGGATTGTTTGATTTTAATTGTTGCCACAGCTTGCATTTAGGATGAGGCAAAAAAAAAAAAAAAAGAAATGCCCGATTTACCAACAAACAAACGAAAAGATAATGCAAAATGTGCACAAAACTAGCGGTCCATTTCTCATTTGACAGCCTTACATAATTTTCTATTATGATTTTGTTTTCTATAGCATTGCTGGTGCTGTTGTCCAGCCAAACTAACCACCTATCTCTGTTGCCTTGTTGTCTGAGTATGAATATGATGTTGGCGCTGTTAATGAAAAAGTAAACAGGAAATGTTCAAGTGATTGCGGACTAGCTGCTAGTTGCCTGGCTATTCTTGCCATCAAATGCACTACAACTCTATACTAAGGCTATGATGTACTTATACAATCAACCAAGGCTGCCTTTATGGTTCTGCTTACAAGGCTGTATGCGCCTTAGCCAAACAAAAGACTTAGCATACAAACGTGAAAGTCACTAACTGTAAACTGATTGTGAGCGTAATTACAATATATAATTATTAGAACAATATCATTTTTATGCTTTGCTATCTGAAATGGTATCTTAAACAAAAAAAAATTTAACACGAAATAATATAATTACATCGTTTATTAAGGATTTTATATTATTCACAGCTGTTTGAAGTTTCCTTTTTTAATTATAGATTATAAAAAAAAGAGTTGTACTTTTATTTTTTTTTTTCGCGGATAACTGGATGTTGGTAATTGAGTTTTTGTGATTAAAATATGATAATAAATTCCGCATTCGTTTTTTAGAAAAAAAGTGGACAAAATCTATACTTTCAACTAATATAGTTACAAAGAAAAAATACCTTCATGTCGAACAAAATTTTTAACAAACGAATTTCGTCAAATATGTCATAAAATATTTTCTTTAAAGATACATAAATTTGAATTTGTAACAAGCGTGTACTGAAAAAAATATTGTCTTAAACATGTAAATTTTGCACAACATAGAAGACGGCTTTCTCTGGTACAAAGATTTTTTACTTAACCAAAAGTCGATAAACTTTTAATTGAAAGCTTTATGTCTTTAGAGTTAGATAACTCAACTTTTAAGTGGGTATTTTCATACGAAAGATTTTTTTTTTGAACTGACAACAAATTGGTGTCAATATCAGTTTTGCCAGAATGGGAGTTATTACCCCAAATTGTGGATATTTATTTCGTGGATGGGGACGAAGTGTTTGCGTTGGGGATTTGGTAGAAAATTTTAAAAGCGTAGCGAATATATTCCACGGATACAATAGGATGCAAATTGCGCACACACAGACTAGAAATGGACACATGATTTTATTTTGCGGGCCCAATGACTAATTTATAAACATTTTTCTACAATTTTGAAATTATTTCGTAAGGATTGGGGTCTAAACATTGCCCCGTAATTATATTCCACAAATACAGAAATTATGAATATGGTGCACCTTCATATTGATCTGCCACCCAATTTTAATACTAGGGTATTTAAGGTTAAATTTTTGTTCATAAAAAAATAATGACTGAATTCCCATTTTTAGTTTTTGACCATATGGGAGACGTTTACCACTCTCCTGGTTTTGTGTTCCAAAATCTTGACCTTATTGCAGCCCACAAACTGGTATGACAACAATTTTATATATGTTTATGCCTTATACCCACCACCATCAAATTCTGACTATATAAATCAAATATCTTGATATTGATCAGAGAAAATTGTAAGACGGTGTAGGTATGTCCATCTGCCCGTCTGCCTGTCTGTCTGTTGTAATCACACTACAGCCTTCAAAAATGGCGCTATAGTCCTGAAATTTGAAACAGGTTCATCTCTTCTCTGCTCGCAGGCCAAGATCGAAGATGAGCTATATTGGCCCATGTTTTGATATAGCTCCCATATAATCCGATCCCCCAATTTTGGGTCTTGAGTACCAATAAATCTAGCGATGTTTTAAGTCCACAAAGTGGTGTGCCGAATATGGTGTATATCGGTCCAGGTTTATATAGCCCCCATATTGTTTGATCTCCGAAATTCAAAATGAAAAGGTATTTTAGGTCCACACATGGTTGTGGTGAATATGATGTTTATCGCTTCTGGTTTGGATATAACCCCCATATAGACCGATTTCCAGATTTAACTTCCCGGGCTTTTAAACACCGCAATTTTTATCCGAATTGACTGAAATGCAAGATCATGGAGTCCCAGGAAAAAATTTGGAAGTTGTTCTAAAGGCACAACTTTAAAAGCATTTCCAAAAATGTCCTCCAAAAGATGTTCTTTGTTTTAACTACACAGGAAGTACTTTTAATTCAGTTTTTATATCCTGCGCTACACTGTGGAACAGGGTATAATAAGTCAGTGCATATGTTTGCAACACCCAGAAGGAGATGAGATAGACATATGGTGTCTTTGGCAACATTGCTCAGGACCGGCCATGTCCGTCTGTCTATATGTGAATACATTTTTTGTGATCAAAGTCAAGGTCGCAAATTTAGTCCAATCGACATCAAATTTGGCACAGGTATGTGTTTTTGGTCAGAATAGAACCCTATTGATTTTGGTTCAGTTTTAGATATAACATAGCTCCCATATAGATATCATTCGCCTAATCTAGTAATATGGCCAGAATTTTAGCCTGATTTGTGTACCGAATTTGGTTGAAATCGGTTTAGATTTAGATATAGCTCCCATATATATCTTTCGCTCGATATGCACTTATAAGGGGCCAGAAGCTAGAGTTTTACCCTGATTTGCTTTAAATTTTGTACAGGAAGTAGAAGTTATATTGTAACCATGCATGATAAATTTGGTTGAAATCGCTTCAGATTTACACCATCAAAAAAACAAGTGTATATGGCCGTAAGTTCGGCCAGGCCGAATCTTATGTACCCTCCACCATGGATATCGTAGAAACTTCTACGAAAGACTGTCATCCACAATCGAATTACTTGGGTTGTGGTATCTTAAATCGTTTTCTAAATTGTGAGTTAGTCCATACGTTGTATATATTAGACAAAAAAGGTATGTGTAGGTAAGTCTACAAATAATTACGAATCGATATGGACTATTGCACGGTACGTAGGGAGCCAGAATTGAAATATGGGGGTCGCGTATATGGGGGCTATATACAATTATAAACTTGATATGGACCAATTTTTGTGTGATTGGGGATCGATTTATCTGAGGGCTATATATAACTATAGACCGATATGGACATAGTAAGGCATGGTTGTTAACGGCCATATACTAGCACAATGTACCAAATTTCAACTGACTCGGATGAAATGTGCTCCTCCAAGTGGCTCCAAAACCAAATCTCGAGATCGGTTTATATGGGGCTATATATGTTTATGGACCGATATGGAGCAATTCCTGCATGGTTGTTAACTATCATATACTAACACCACGTACCAAATTTCAACCAGATCGGATGAATTTTGCTTCTCCAAAAGACACCGGAGGTCAAATCTGGGGATCGGTTTATATGGGAGCTATATATAATTATGGACCGATATCGACCAATTCCTGCATGTTTGTTGGATACCATATACTAACATCACGTACCAAATTTCAACCGAATCGGTTGAATTTTGCTCTTCCTAGGGGCTCCGGAGGTCAAATCTGGGGATCGGTTTATATGGGGGGCTATATATAATTATGGACCGATTTCGACCAATTTTTGCATTGGTGTTTGAGGCCATATATTAACACCACGTACCAAATTTCAACTGACTCAGACGAATTTTGGTCTTCCAAGAGGCTCCGGAGGTCAAATCTGGTGATCGGTTTATATGGGGGCTATATATAATTTTGCACCGATGTGGACCAATTTTTGCATGGTCATTAGAGACCATATACTAACACCATGTTCCAAAGTTCAGCCGGATGAAATTTGCTTCTCTTAGTTATTGACCGATGTGAACCAATTTTTGCATAGTTGTTAGAGATCATACACTTACACTATGTACCAAATTTCAACCATATCGGATGAATTTTGCTCCTCCAAGAGGCTCCGCAAGCCAAATCTGGGGATCGGTTTATATGGGGGCTATATATAATTATGGACCGATATCGACCAATTTTTGCATGGTTATTATAGACCATATACTAACACCACGTACTAAATTTCAACCAGATCGGATGAATTTTGTTCCTCCAAGAGGCTCTGCAAGCCAAATCTGGGGATCGGTTTATATGGGGGCTATAGGTAAAATTGGTCCTATATGGCCCATTTGCAATACCGTCTGACCTACATCAATAAAAACTACTTATGCCAAGTTTCAAGTCGATAGCTTGTGTCGTTCGGAAGTTAGCGTGATTTCAAAAGACGGACTGCCAAATTTGGTAGAAATCGGTTAAGTTTAAATATAACTCTCATATATATATTTTTCCGATTTAGACAAAAATTGCCAAAATACCCACATTTTCCTTGTAAATCACCACTGCTAAGTCAAAAACTTAAAAAAATTACCTAAATTTTCCAATAATTCTAATATATATCTATCGACCGATAAATCATAAATGGGCCTTTGCGAAGTTGCCTTAAAATTGTTTTAGATTTAAATATTTCCCGTATTCATTGTTTTAGTAACATTGTGCTCTACCCCAGGGCGTTAGCCGGCATAAATTTAAAGTCTATAGATATTGTAGAAGATTAATTAATTTTGTGAAGAACCCCTACGGGAAATGGATCAACCACAAAACCGGTACAGGACTAGTCCCTGGTGTGTATAGACCAGTCCCAGGGACCGATCACTTTAAAATGGGTTTGCCATTGACGGGGTAAATTTACATTTTAGGACATCCCAAAGGACACGTCCTGGGACAATTTAGTAGGAGCACCCCATAGACAGGTCCTGAGGAACCAGTCTCGGACAAACTCTTAGAAATCTGTTTCAATTTGGGCATCGAACCCGAAATAAAAAATAAATTTTAAATATGTCGAACAATAGTTTATTCTATTAATTTTATTTCACTAAATGTGAAAATGCTTGATATTAAAATCTCGATCTAAGATTTTAATATCAAGCGAGTACGGAAATAAATAAATTTTGACTATTTAAAAATTGCAACTAACTGGAGCACAGGTACCAGTTCTGTGATAGGTCCGTCAGTGGTGATTTGCACCAATTTCCCGTAGGGTGGGATCAGATTGAAATATACGTATGAGGGAACACAAACTTTTTAAAGCATTCACAAATTTGAACGATTTCATATAGTCAGCTCCGCCCGATTTTCCTTACTTGTTTATAACTCCTTTTTTGATTTTTAAGGGATAATTTTATCTTTCTTTTTTCAATTAGCTCGAAAATAGAGTAAGAATTAATAAAATGGTACAAATTATTAAAATTTTTTAGAACAACTTTTGAAAATATTTGAGGTCAAACGTTTCAGACAAGTGTTCGAATGTTTGACAAAATATCACAAACATTTTTTAAAACAATGAATTCGGATCACTCCTTAAGAAGTGTTGCATACTCAGTGCAACGGCTGTAAAAATGAAGGACATCCGTCCTATGACAAGTCCATGTTAAATTCATTGCTTTTGCGCCAATTTTGCACCACTTTCGGACCCAAAAGGAACATTTTTACTACTTTTTTGGCGACTCGTTTTTAGCTGGGATGTTATTAAATTACTCTGGAGTTGGAGTCGAGGGTGATTAACTAACGATTTTAAACTATTTTGCTTTGCCTAATATTATCATGAAATCTCGTAAATGCAATCTATACTGCTATACGGATATTATAGTCCTACACTAAAAAAAAAAGTTTACTTGGATTCAAAGATTTTGACCTTCCCTTAAGGATTTTGGTATTGATTCCGAGCCAAAGATGCGGGTTCTTTAAAATAAATTTTTTAGCGACCTATCTGGCTTTAAATCTAAGACCAATTAAATTAAAATTAGGATACAGATCTTTTTTTATCAAATTTTCATTCTCTTTTCGCGGTTTATTAATAAAGGTACTTACGTATAAACAAATTCCAGTTTAAAAATCCAAATTATAACGGATACTTCAAAGTAAACAAGTAAGGAAAGTCTAAAGTCGGGCGGTGCCGACTATATTATACCCTGCTCCACTTTGTAAATCCACATGTTCGATACCATATCACATCCGTCAAATGTGTTGGGGGCTATATAAAGGTTTATCCCAAATACATACATTTAAATATCTTAGCCTATATTTGAAGCGTTTTTATCTTAAATATAAAGTTTCAATACTTCAGTTAATTTAAGGACAATTTCTTTAAATAAAAAATGTGTTTCATTACTTTAAGGAAAATTAGCGTGAGTTCAAAGACATGCGATTTTAACGAAGAGACTCAAATTTACAAAATTTGTTCCCTAAATTTAATGAAAAAAAAATTTTTGAAGCAAAGACTATAAACTTTATTTTAATTAAAATTTCATTATATTAAAGAAATTTGTCCTTAACAGTTTGTAAAGCGAAAGCATCCTAAAATTTAGGTTGCGTAATCTTTAATATCACGTAAATATTTTTTTCAGTGTATGATTTATAGTATTTAGTACCCACTGTTTCACAGTAGATTATAAAAAGTTTGCCTTTTCCCCACTTTATTATTTCCTTACTGGTTTTTAATTAATTTAATATAGCAATTTCGATTTCTTAATAAAGAAACTTCACAAAAAAATATCGTGAGGCCCCTTCGGGCAATCACAAAATTCCGAAAATTAAGCACGCAACCTTCAAATGACAAACGCATAACTCCACCTCAAAGCTCAGATTAAGCTATTCCTTATGTTCATAAATTCTTCAAATTGGCAATAATCAACTAACATTCTATGCCATTATAATTGATAATTTGATGGACTCAACATGCCAAATGATTTTTGCAAGCCATACAAATCCCATGTAATCTAGCAATCTAAGACGCAAATCACAATTAACCATCATGTTAGAGACTTAAAACAGCAATCTTTTGGTCCATAGGCGGAAGAAGGACCCCCATAAACTAGGTAGCCCCCACACATGCAACATTAATATATGAAAGGCGCAAAAAAAAAACGCAAGAAATATTTACGCAAATTAAATAGAAACTAGCAAACACTTCATGTCAAATGCTCTCTTAACACTCTTGTTTGTGGTTAAGCAATTTTTGATGATATTCTGTTATGCTGCATATCAGCAGAAGACAGTCAGTAAGTCTATGGTGTCAGTTGGTGAGCTCAACATCTACTGGGATTATGCCATCATCTTATAAGAGCTCCCCCCCCCCCCCTGCCCAAAGAATGTTGCATCTTGAATGGAGAAGGGAGGGAAAACAAGTCATGGCATATGACAGACAATCAGACAATTTTCAAGCTCCATTCATTGTGGGTAGAAGTAGAGAATGGAGTCATCTAAAGACAAGTACCTTGGAACATAAATTGCATTTTAATAAGCCCCAGAAAATACCAACACTATGTTAAGCCATTGAAAACAGGTAAATGGTAGTGGCATGAAACTCAGCTTCAGCGGAAGAGAAAGAACATTGATCGTCATGATGTTGATCATCATCATCACCATCATTGTCAATTACAATTATTCGCAGTATTTTAGCAAAAACAAAAAAATTATATAACTTGGAATGATATAACTCACAGACAAAATGACTATCAAGCTCCTGAGCTAATTAACTCAAAACTCCCATAAGACAACAACTACTTGCAAAAATTCATTATTTATTTTTTTTTATTTTTATTTTAAACCCACATACTAAAAACTTGAATATATTCTCTGCCACAAAAACCAGGGAGCTACATTAAAACTATAGCCAAAAAAATTCATATGAGTTTTCTTTAGATTTCATTTATGGATTTTGAGTTTCTTTTTATGTCATTTTTTTTTGTTTGTTGTCGCTCAACTTGAAGATCACAATTCTGTTTACCAAATTTGTCTGATTGCAAGGTTGCCAACTGAATAATGATTAATAAAAAAGCCGCATAAAAAATCTCATTGCAATCACAAATGACGACAATGACAATGATAGGAAAAGTGTTTTGTTTTTTTTTTTTCAATGGAAAATTTTAGTCATATAAAATTGAAATGTTAAAGTGGTAATGACTCAAGCGCATTGTTGGACAATAGAATAATTGAAAATTTAGAACGGAAATTTAGCATCTGAATTGTCTGGAGTCTACGCACATTTTAAAGGGAGGAAAATGTTTTAAAATCTGACATTTTCGTTAGTCACTAAAGGCCAAGAGGACAATAGATCGTTATCTAGACAACTAGTAACCAGATAAGTAACCATTACAGAATATTAGGGATTATTTTACTAGACAATGTTTCGAACAATAAACTAGTTTTCCATGAAATATTCAAGGAACATAGAAGACCAACGTGAGCCCCCGGGGGAATGGTTAGCATGCTCGCCTGTTTCCCTGTTTCCATTGAACACAAAAACAAGGTTTTCAGCGGTGGTTTATTCTCTCTCCCTAATACTGGTGTTTTCAAAATGG
Organism: Haematobia irritans; assembly: GCF_050003625.1. NCBI lineage: Eukaryota > Metazoa > Arthropoda > Insecta > Diptera > Muscidae > Haematobia > Haematobia irritans. Next base: position 38,149,098 of record NC_134401.1, on the reverse strand, counting down.
ACTGAATAGACTAAATAATTCTGAAATAACGGATAGCCACTCTACCTAAGCTATCCTAACCATAGAGGACTTACAAAAACTTGGACAGGTATTTGAGGAGAATAACTCCTTACGAAACACATGCCTTTTGCTTGGAAATAATGACTTATTATCAACAAATAGTATAGATTACGTCAGCTCTTCTGTGAACTATCATGGAGCAAATACATTTCTTGAATTTTTCTGTAGCTGGCAGGATAGGTGGCCGACAACTTGTTCAACATTTTCAAAATGAGAATAAAAACAAGTATATACGGCCGTAAGTTCGGCCAGGCCGAATCTTATGCACCCTCCATAATGGATTGCGTAGAAACTTCTACTGAGGACGGTCATACACAATTGAATTACTTGGGTTGCGGCCGAAGGCAAGGCATCTTAAAACTTCTCAACATCATTGTGAGTTAGTCCATGCGGGATATATATTAGGCAAAATAAAGGCCGAATAAATACGTATAAATTCAATTCTTGACCGGTATATATAGGAAAGAAATTATTGCGAACCGATATGAACACTTGTGCGGTAATTATAAATCCAGAATTGAAATATGGGAGTCGATTTATATGGGGGATATATACAATTATGAACACGATACTATAGTTAGTTAGTATTGGTATACCAAAAATGACAGCATTTTTAATGATTGGTAGAATTCTTGATGTTTTGGATGATTTTGCAAAATATTCCTCTCTAACTAAGAGGTGCTTCATAAATTTTCTAAAGAAATAAAATTTTGAAAAAATTTTCTGCAGAAATAAAATTCTGAAAAAAATTTCTATAGAAGTAAATTTTTAACAAAATTTTCTATAGACTATGTTTTGACAAAAATTTCTAAAGATATAAAATGTTGACAGAATTTTCTATAGAAATAAAATTTTGACAAAATTTTCTATGGCAATAAAATTTTGGTAGATTATTTTTGGCTCTTAGAGTCTCCGCAAGCCAAATCTGGGGATCGGTTTATATGGGGGCTATATATAATTATGGAGCGATGTGGACCAATTTTTGCACGATTGTTAGATACCATATACTAACACCATGTACCAAATTTCAGCCGGATCGGATGAAATTTGCTTCTCTTACAGTCTCCGTAAGCCAAATCGGGGGATCGGTTTATATGGGGGCTATATATAATTATGGATCGATGTAGACCAATTTTTACATGGTTGTTAGAGATCATATGCGGACACCATGTACCAAATTTCAGCCGGATCGGATGAAATTTGCTTCTCTTAGAGGCTCCGCAAGCCAAATCTTGGGATCGATTTATATGGGGGCTATATATAATTATAGACCGATGTGGACCAATCTTCGCATAGTTGTTAGAGACCATATACTTACACCATATACCAAATTTCAGCCGGATCGGATGAAATTTGCTTCTTTTACAGTCTCCGTAAGTCAAATCTGGGGATCGGGTTATATGGAGGCTATATATAATTATGGACCGATATGGATCAATTTTTGCATGGTTGTGAGAGACCATATATCAACACCATGTACCAAATTTCAGCCGGATAGGATGAAATTTGTTTCTCTTTGATGCTCCGCAAGCCAAATCTGGGGATCGGTTTATATGGGGGCTATATATAATTATGGACCGCTGTGGACCAATTTTTGCGTTTTTGTTAGAGACCATATACTAAAACCATGTACCAAATTTCAGCCGGATCGGATGAAATTTGGTTCTCTTAGAGGCTCCGTAAGCCTAATCGGGGGATCGGTTTATATGGGGGCTATATGTAATTATAGACCTATATGGACTAATTTTTGCATGATTGTTGGAGACCATATTCTAACACCATGTACCAAATTTCAGCCGGATCGGATGAAATTTGCTTCTCTTATAGCAATCCCAAGCCAAATTTGCAGTCCGTTTATATGGGGGCTATACGTAAAAGTAGACCGATATGGCCCATTTGCAATACCATCCGACCTACATCAATAACAACTACTTGTGCCAAGTTTCAAGTCGATAGCTTGTTTCGTTCGGAAGTTAGCGTGATTTCAACAGACGGACGGACCGACGGACATGCTCAGACCGACCCAGAATTTCGCCACGACCCAGAATATATATACTTTATTAGAGCAATATTACGATGTGTTACAAACGGAATGACGAAGTTAATATGGTGGAGGGTATAATAAATTTTTATACCCTCCACCATAGGATGGGGGTATATCAACTTTGTCATTCCGTTTGTAACACATTGAAATATTGCTCTAAGACCCCATAAAGTATATATATTCTGGATCGTGGTGAAATTCTGAGTCGATCTAACATGTCCGTCCGTTCGTCTGTTGAAATTATGCTACCTTCCGAACGAATCAAGATATCCCCTTGAAACTTGGCATAAGTAGTTGTTATTGATTTAGGTCGGTGTTGAAAATGGGCCATATGGGACCACTTTTACGTATAGCCCCCATATAAACCGACGCTCAGATTTGACTTGCGGAGCCTCTTGGAGGAGCAAAATTCATCCGATCCGGTTTAAATTTGGTACATGGTGTTAGTATATGGTGTCTAACAACAATGTAAAAATTTGTCCATGTCGGTCCATAATCCTATATACCCCCCATCCGAAGATTTGGCTTGCGGAGCCTCTAAGAGAAGCAAATTTCATTTGATGCGGCTGAAATTTGTTACATGATGTTGATATCTGGTCTCTAACAACCATGCAAAAATTGGTCCACATCGGTCCATAACTATATATAGCCCCCATATAAACCGATCACCACCAGATTTGACCTCCGGAGCCTCTTGGAAGACCAAAATTCATCTGCTTCAGTTGAAATTTGGTACGTGGTGTTAATATATGGCCTCAAACACCAATGCAAAAATTGGTCGAAATCGGTCCATAATTATATATATGGACCGATCCCCAGAGTTGACCTCCAGAGCCTCTTGGAAGAGCAAAATTCATCCGATTCGGTTGAAATTTGGTACGTCATGTTAGTATATGGTATCCAACAACCATGCAGGAATTGGTTCATATCAGTCCATAATTATATATAGCCCTCATATAAACCGATCCCCAGATTTGACCTCCGGTGCCTTTTGGAGAAGCAAAATTCTTCCGATCTGGTTGAAATTTGGTACGTGGTGATAGTATATTATATTTAACAACCATGCCAAAAGTGGTCCATATCAGTCCATAATCATATATAGCCACCATACAAACCGATCCCGAGATTTGGTTTTGGAGCCACTTGGAGGAGCAAATTTCATCCGAGTCAGTTGAAATTTGGTACATTGTGTTAGTATATGGCCGTTAACAACCATGCCTAACTAGGTCCATATCGGTCTATAGTTATATATAGCCCTCAGATAAATCGATCCCCAATCACACAAAAATTGGTCCATATCAAGTTCATAATTGTATATAGCCCCCATATAATCGACCCCCATATTTCAATTCTGGCTCTCTACGTACCGTGCAAAAGTCCATATCGATTCGTAATTATTTGCAGCAAGTCAAAGTAAAACTTTGACTTTCTGACAAGGAGTACTATTAGTAATATAGTCAAGTATGCTAAATTCGGTTCAGATTTAGATATAGATTCAATGTGTATCTTTCCCCAGAACTTTTGTAGGCGTTTACAATTTCTGTCCAAAGAAAAAATTATGGAAATCGGTTCATAATTTCGGATTTGACAACTAAAACAAATATTTTCATGCACCTGAGGTGACCAATTTTCGATGCCTACATGCCGGCTCGTGAGACCCTCAAACTTGCAAATTATTGAGCATGTATACTCCTCAATTTTTATCCTAGTTTCTTGAAATTGATTGTATGTCTACAAATAGATGTGCCGAATATTGTATGTATCAGTCCATGTTTTGATATAGGCCCTATATAGACCGATTTTGATTTGTTGGGTTTCTACAAATCGTATTTTTATCCGATTTTCTTGAAATTTCGAATCTAAAAGTATTATGGGTCTGCAAATAGATGAACCGAAGATGAAAGAAGGAGGCTCAAGAAGTCAAACCTGCATATTTTTTTCCATAAAATTATTGCACTACTTAACAGGATGGTGCAGCGAAACATATCGGGTCAGCTAATAATTTAATAAAATTGGAATTTTTAAAACACAGATTTTGATCATATATTTTGGAATTCTGGGTAACTTCTTTCGAATAAATGGACACAAAAAACATTTCAACTCTATTTTCTTATTTTCCAATCGAAAATTCAAATATACAAGAACACATCTACCTTCCATGTACAATACCATTGCAATGTCAAAGCAGGAAATCAATGAAATCATTATTGAACCAAAATCAACAATTCCACAGACAGGAAATAAATAAAATCTTATGTCTATCCCCACAAAGATGCATGTATGTGCCGCGGTGTCTGAGTTGCTGCATAGACTTTTATGTGGTACGTGGCATGTCTCATGGCCAAAATCGCTGTAATTAAAATGCATTCTGATGCACTACAGCCCTCGGATTTTGTTTTCAAGTTTCAACTGATACAACCACGGCATTGATGTAGCTGTATCTCTTGGTTATTATTCTTCCGTTGCGAAGAAACGAAAAAAAAAACAAAACTGATGAAGACGCCAAAATGTAAAGTGCTGCCGTTTTTTATGTGATTTATTTAATGAAACTCATTCGAAGCTATACGAAAAGCGGCGGAAAAGCTAAAGGGTGATTCTTTTGAGGTTAGGATTTTCATGCATTAGTATTTGACAGATCACGTGGGATTTCAGACATGGTGTCAAAGAGAAAGATGCTCAGTATGCTTTGACATTTCATCATGAATAGACTTACGATCTGCCACAACGTCGAATTTTCAGTGAATGGGCCCTAGAAAAGTTGGCAGAAAATCCGCTTTTTTATCGACAAATTTTGTTCAGCGATGAGGCTCATTTCTGGTTGAATGGCTACGTAAATAAGCAAAATTGCCGCATTTGGAGTGAAGAGCAACCAGAAGCCGTTCAAGAACTGCCCATGCATCCCGAAAAATGCACTGTTTGGTGTGGTTTGTACGCTGGTGGAACCATTGGACCGTATTTTTTCAAAGATGCTGTTGGACGCAACGTTACGGTGAATGGCGATCGCTATCGTTCGATGCTAACAAACTTTTTGTTGCCAAAAATGGAAGAACTGAACTTGGTTGACATGTGGTTTCAACAAGATGGCGCTACATGCCACACAGCTCGCGATTCTATGGCCATTTTGAGGGAAAACTTCGGAGAACAATTCATCTCAAGAAATGGACCGGTAAGTTGGCCACCAAGATCATGCGATTTGACGCCTTTAGACTATTTTTTGTGGGGCTACGTCAAGTCTAAAGTCTACAGAAATAAGCCAGCAACTATTCCAGCTTTGGAAGACAACATTTCCGAAGAAATTCGGGCTATTCCGGCCGAAATGCTCGAAAAAGTTGCCCAAAATTGGACTTTCCGAATGGACCACCTAAGACGCAGCCGCGGTCAACATTTAAATGAAATAATCTTCAAAAAGTAAATGTCATGGACCAATCTAACGTTTCAAATAAAGAACCGATGAGATTTTGCAAATTTTATGCGTTTTTTTTTTAAAAAAAAGTTATCAAGCTCTTAACAGATCACCCTTTATAAGTAAGGTGCTAACATTCATTCATACAAATGTTCTTAACAGATGAGTGGTAATAAACATGCAACATCGATGAACTATACAATACAATGTTGCATCAAACACCCAACTTACACACACACCAGTATATGGAGAAGTTCACATAAGCCATTGATTATCTGAGAGCAATAATATTGCTTTTATATAATAGGTCATATTGAAAATTTGGGTCATTTAAATTTTAATAGATCGGATCAGATGAAGGGAGGGTTCACGAAATTTTGTCTTTAAACAAATTTCGTAAAAACATCAATAAAATTGTCTCTATAGACAAAATTTCTACAAAACTTTCTGTAGAGACAAAACTTTCTCTAAAGACAAAATTTCTATAAAATTTTCTCTAAAGAAAAAATTTCTATAAAATTTTCTCTGAAGATAAAATTTTTATGATTTTTTTTTAAAGACCAAATTTCCATGAAATTGTTTCTAAAGACAAAGTTTATATTAAATTGTTTCTATTGACAAAATGTCTATGTAATTTTCTCTAAAGACCAAGTTTCTATGAAATTTTCTTTAAAGACCAAATTTTTATGAAATTTTCTCTACAGACCAAATTTCAATGAAATTTTCTCTAAATACCAAATTTCTATGAAATTTTCTCTAAAGACCACATTTATACGAAATTGTCTAAAGACCAAATTGTTATGAAATTTTCTCTAAAGACCAAATTTCTATGAATTTTTCTCTAATGGAAAATTTTCTATGAAATTGTCTCTGAAGACCAAATTGCTATGAAATTTTCTCGAAAGACCAAATTTATATGAAATTTTCTCCAAAAACCAAATGTCTATGAAGTTTTTTCTAAAAACAAAATTTTTATGAAATTTTTTCTAAAAATAAAATTTCTATGAAATTTTCTCTAAAGGCAGAATTTCTATGAAATTTTCTCTAAATACCAAATATCTATGAAATTGTCTCTAAAGAACAAATTTATATGAAATTTTCTGTAAAGACCAATTTTCTATGAAATTTTCTCTAATAAAAAACTTCTACAATGAAAATTTCTCTAAAGACAAAATTTCTATGAAATATTCCCTAACGACAAAATTTCTATGAAATTTTCTCTATGTTCTATAAAATGTTCTCTAAGAACCGAATTTCTATGAAATTTTCAATAAATACCAAATTTATATGAACTTTTCCCTAATGGAAAAATTTCTATGAAACTGTCTCTAAAGACCAAATTGCTATGAAATTTTCTCTAAAGAACAAATTTATATGAAATTTTCTGTAAAGACCAAATTTCTATGATTTTTTTTTTCTAAAAAAAATTCTATGAAATTTTTTCTTAAGCCAATTTCCTATGAAATTTTCTCTAATGGCAAACTTCTATGACAAAATTTCTATGAAATTATCTCTAAAGAAAAAATTTCTATGGAATTTTCTTTAGAGACAAAATTTCTAGTCTAAAGACAAAATTTAAATTAAATTTTTTCTAATGACAAAAATTCTATGAAATTTTCCTTAAAGGCAAAATTTCTATAAAATTTTCTCTAAAGACAAAATTTCTATAAAATTTTTTCTAATGACCAAAATTCTATGAAATTTTCCTTAAAGAGACAAAATTTCTATGAAATTTTCCCAAGAAACAATATTTCTACCAAATTTATCAAATCAAATTTATCATATCAAATTTTCTCTACAGACAGACACAATCTTCTATGAAATTTTCTCTAATAACAAAACTTCTATGACAAAATTTCTATGAAATTTTCACTAACGATGAAATTTTCTCTGAAGACAAAAATTCTCTTCTAATGACAAAATTTTCTACGGAATTTTCTCTAAAGACAAAATTTCTATGAAAGTTTCTCCAAGGACCAAATTTCTATGAAATTTTTTCTAAAAACAAAATGTTTATGAAATTTTTTCTAAATACAAAATTTCTATAAAATTTTCTCTAAAAACAAAATTTCTATAAAATTTTCTTTAAAAACAAAATTTCTATAAAAATTTCTCTAAAAACAAAATTTCTATAAAATTTTCTCTAAAGACCAAATTTCTATGAAAGACCAAATTTATAAGAAATTTTCTCTAATGGAAAATTTTATATGAAATTGTCTCTAAAGACCAAATCGCAATGAAATTTTCTCTAGTGGAAAAATTTCTATGAAATTGTCTCTAAAGACCAAATTGCTATGAAATATTTTCTAAAGACCAAATTTATATGAAATTTTCTCCAAAAACCAAATTTCTATGACATTTTTTATAAAAACAAAATTTCTATGAAATTTTTCTAACAACAAAATTTCTATGAAATTTTCTCTAAAGACCAAATTTCTATGAAATTTTCTCTAATGGAAAAATATCGATGAAATTGTTTCTAAAGGCCAAATTGCTATGAAATTTTCTGTAAAGAACAAATTTATATGAAATTTTCTGTAAAGAACAAATTTATATGAAATTTTCTGTAAAGAACAAATTTATATGAAATTTTCTCTAGTGGAAAACTTCCTATGAAATTGTCTCTAAAGACCAAATTGCTATGAAATTTTCTCTAAAGAACAAATTTATATGAAATTTTCTGTAAAGACCAAATTTCTATGATTTTTTTTTTTCTAAAAAAAAATTCTATGAAATTTTTTCTTAAGCCAATTTCCTATGAAATTTTCTCTAATGGCAAACTTCTATGACAAAATTTCTATGAAATTATCTCTAAAGAAAAAATTTCTATGGAATTTTCTTTAGAGACAAAATTTCTAGTCTAAAGACAAAATTTAAATTAAATTTTTTCTAATGACAAAAATTCTATGAAATTTTCCTTAAAGGCAAAATTTCTATAAAATTTTCTCTAAAGACAAAATTTCTATAAAATTTTTTCTAATGACCAAAATTCTATGAAATTTTCCTTAAAGAGACAAAATTTCTATGAAATTTTCCCAAGAAACAATATTTCTACCAAATTTATCAAATCAAATTTATCATATCAAATTTTCTCTACAGACAGACACAATCTTCTATGAAATTTTCTCTAATAACAAAACTTCTATGACAAAATTTCTATGAAATTTTCACTAACGATGAAATTTTCTCTGAAGACAAAAATTCTCTTCTAATGACAAAATTTTCTACGGAATTTTCTCTAAAGACAAAATTTCTATGAAAGTTTCTCCAAGGACCAAATTTCTATGAAATTTTTTCTAAAAACAAAATGTTTATGAAATTTTTTCTAAATACAAAATTTCTATAAAATTTTCTCTAAAAACAAAATTTCTATAAAATTTTCTTTAAAAACAAAATTTCTATAAAAATTTCTCTAAAAACAAAATTTCTATAAAATTTTCTCTAAAGACCAAATTTCTATGAAAGACCAAATTTATAAGAAATTTTCTCTAATGGAAAATTTTATATGAAATTGTCTCTAAAGACCAAATCGCAATGAAATTTTCTCTAGTGGAAAAATTTCTATGAAATTGTCTCTAAAGACCAAATTGCTATGAAATATTTTCTAAAGACCAAATTTATATGAAATTTTCTCCAAAAACCAAATTTCTATGACATTTTTTATAAAAACAAAATTTCTATGAAATTTTTCTAACAACAAAATTTCTATGAAATTTTCTCTAAAGACCAAATTTCTATGAAATTTTCTCTAATGGAAAAATATCGATGAAATTGTTTCTAAAGGCCAAATTGCTATGAAATTTTCTGTAAAGAACAAATTTATATGAAATTTTCTGTAAAGAACAAATTTATATGAAATTTTCTGTAAAGAACAAATTTATATGAAATTTTCTCTAGTGGAAAACTTCCTATGAAATTGTCTCTAAAGACCAAATTGCTATGAAATTTTCTCTAAAGACCAAATTTATATGAAATTTTCTCCAAAAACCAAATTTCTATGAAATTTGTTCTAAAAACAAAATTTCTATGAAATTTTTTCTTAAAACAAAATTTCTATGAAATTTTTTCTAAATACAAAATTTTTTTAAAAATTTCTCTAAAGATAAAATTTCTATGAAATTTTCTCCAAAGGCAGAATTTTTATGAAATTTTCTCTAAAGACCAAATTTCTATGAAATTTACTCTAAAGACCAAATTTCTATGAAATTTTCTCTAAAGACTAAAGTTCTATAACATTTTCTCTAAGAAATTTTTTCTAAATACAAAATTTCTATAAAATTTTCTCTAAAAACAAAATTTCTATAAAATTTTCTCTAAAAACAAAATTTTTATAAAATTTTTTTTAAAAACAAAATTTCTATAAAATTTTCTCTAAAAACAAAATTTCTATAAAATATTCTCTAAAGACCAAATTTCTATGAAAGACCAAATCTATAAGAAATTTTCTCTAATGGAAAATTTTCTATGAAATTGTCTCTAAAGACCAAATCGCAATGAAATTTTCTCTAGTGGAAAAATTTCTATGAAATTGTCTCTAAAGACCAAATTGCTATGAAATTTTCTTTAAAGACCAAATTTCTATGAAATTTTTTCTAAAGACCAAATTTATATGAAATTTTTTCTGAAGGCAGAATTTTCTCTAAAGACCAAAGTTCTATAAATTTTTCTTTAAGAACCGAATTTCTATGAAATTTTCTATAAAGACCAAATTTATAAGAAATTTTCTCTAATGGAAAAATATCTATGAAATTGTCTCTAAAGACCAAATTGCTATGAAATTTTCTGTAAAGAACAAATTTATATGAAATTTTCTCTAAAGACCAATATTCTATGAAATTTTCTCTAATATCAAAACCTCTATGACAAAATTTCAATGAAATTTTCTCTGAAAACAAAAATTCTCTTCTAATGACAAAATTTTTTTACGGAATTTTCTCTAAAAACAAAGTTTCTATGAAATTTTTTTCCAAAGACAAAATTGCTATGAAATTTTCTCTAAAGACGAAATTTCTATGCAATTTTCTCTAAAGACAAAATTTCCATGAAAATTTCTTTTAAGACAAAATTTCTATGAAATATTCCCTAAAGACAAAATTTCTATGAAATTTTCTTTAAAGACCAAAGTTCTATAAAATTTTCGTTAAGAACCGAATTTCTATGAAAATTTCTGTAAAGACCAAATTTATAAGAACTTTTCTCTAATGGAAAAATATCTATGAAATTGTCTCTGAAGACCAAATTGCTACGAAACTTTCTGTAAAGAACAAATTTATATGAAATTTTCCCAAATTTCTATGAATTTTTTTCTAAAACCAAAATTTCTATGAAATTTTCTCTAATAACAAAACTTCTTTCACAAAATTTCTATGAAATTTTTTCTAACGATGAAATTTTATATGAAGACAAAAATTCTCTTCTAATGACAAAATTTCTATGAAATTTTTTCTAAAGACAAAATTTCTATGAAATTTTCTCTAAAGACTAAATTTCTATGCAATTTGCTCTAAAGACAAAATTTCCATGAAAATTTCTCTAAAGACAAAATTTCTATGAAATACTCCCTAAAGATTAAATTTCTATGAAATTTTCTCTAAGGGAAAAATCATGGACTATATCCGATTGATTAGTATTTTACAATTTTTTCGAAATAAATTCTCAAACAAAATCTCCCATTTTTAATTTGCGCATTCGTAGTTCAACTTACCGCTTCTTTGGCTCAGAATCAATACCAAAATCTTTGGAGCTGGGCAAGCTTAGTTTTATGTGAACGGTATATCACTCACATCTTCTTCTTAGCCTTTCCTTTGTGATGTAAACTTCTCACAATTTTTTCGTTTTCTTCCAACTTTGTAACAGATTTTAATAGTGTTAAAAGTAATTTAATGTTTTCAATGTTCCATTGCCTTCTGATATTTGACTAGGTTGTGTTTTTTGTTGGGCCTTTGCTAAGACACATGGTGTAGATTTGAAGCCAATATTTCATTGGTGCTGTTGAAATAAGTGTCTATCTAGGCAAAGAGAGGTTGGTTAGCCATTAACATAACACTGTTAATCTGTAATCACAACATCATCATTAACATGATTTCTGATGATTTACAATATTGTAATTACTTAATACAAAAAAAAAAAACGCTAACCAAGACCAAGAGATACTACTTGAAGGAAACACTCTAAACCATCTGATGGAGGGCTATTCATTCAAATCATACACAAACTAAATTTTCGCTTCATTTGCTGGGCTGGTCCTCTTCATTTATAAATTTGTAGCTCTCAGCTAATCATCAGCCATGGCAATTATTTTAATGTCTTACACAATGGTCACATGGAGTTGTTCAAAAGTGTTTGTTGTTTGTTGTTTTTGCATCATCTTCATTTAGTGATTACTTCATCTAATCAAAAATTACATATGTTTATATTAAATGTTTTACCCTAAGGACAAATGGTAGTGACGACCAGTTGCTAACCACAAAAAAAGATCGGAAAAATTTTGATTAGAGGTTTTCGAAAGCGTTTAAGTATATCGTGGGAACCAATAAATTGCATTATGTCCCTTTAGGTCCATTTGAAATTTATAATTTTGTTTTTCTGCATCATCATAATTGATAATAATTTTGAGCAGCACTTTAATGAGATGGTCTAATATGTAAGGTAGAGATGAAAAAATGATTAACCTCCCTATATTTATTTATTTGATAATCTAAGAATGATGATATGATAATAATTTCTTTTAAAAATTCACTAGACCTCACTTTATAAAGCGGTTGAATGGCAATTGCTTCAATCGGACGGTAGGATGAACCAACCACATCCAGGTTTTCATAAAACCCCATATAAACCATAAATACTCGCTACGCGTGTGTATATCAAATGGCGGGGATATACACACGCGTAGCAAGTTCGAATTCTGACACTCATCTTAACTCATATCAAGCATAGATTATAGGCTGCATATATGAACCATTTCTCTTGGCGAAAGTTAATTTTTCGATTTTTTCATAGCGACAGTTTCAAACATTTATTTTCAGACATTTGCTCCCATATAGAACGATCCCCGAATTGAATTCTTGGGCATCTAGACATCATAATTTTTATCCGGGATGATTGAAAGAAAAAATCTAGAGGTATTTTGGGTTCACAATAAATGATCCGAACATGGTGTGTCGTTCCATGTTTAGGTATAGCCCCAGATATGGAGCGATCTCCAGATTTGTCCTAATGGGTATCTATACTGAAAAAATATTGTCGTGAGACCAAAGAGTTCATGCCCTTAAAGTAGGAATGCGAATTTTTATTGCTGACTAGCGTAATCCGGCCCGCTTCACTACGCCTTCCAAAGCATATTTGTAAGACAATTTTGTTTTAATTTAGTCAACCATATTATCCTTCGAGCTGCAAACAAATTCGAAAAGATTTCAATTCTTTCAAACAAATCGGACTTCTTTCTTTTTAGTTTATACCATATTTCTGTATACGGCGGATATGCAGGTGTAAAACGGTACGTCTAAACAAACTCGTGGAGAGGGTGTTACCTTTTCACCAATTTTTTAAAATTATGTTCTGTATTCAAGTCGTTTGACAATCTTGTGTATTTCCTGTGAATTTCAAGTGTGGTTTGTTAAAGAAAGATATCCTTCTCCTCAACATAACAGAAAATTAAGGGTTATATTTCAACAACATACAGAGATTCTATGTTTCCCGTTCAATAAATAGGAAAAGTAAAAGTACTTAAAAAATTGACCACATTAACATTTGTTAAAATAATGGACATGACTCTTGGATCATTCCATTCCCGAACATATACCTCATACATTGCCTGTGAATTTTATTTATATTTTACTCAAAAAAAAACGTCTTGCAGAAACCTCTGCAAAAATCATAAAATTATGTACCGAGTTCCCATTTACGGACAACCCTCTACTTTCAATTTTCACAAATTCGCTCCATCCAGACCAGATATAGAAGAAAATCACGTACCTTATATTAATTTCACAAACTACCCATCGGTCCCTATAAATTCCAAGTAAATTGACAAAGTTTAATTCACTACTTTCCTTCCCCAACCAGATATCGAAAAATCATGTACTTGTTTAATTCAATGACCTTCTCCCATGTTCCCTGTAAATTTTAAGCAAATCGGAGAAGATGAAATTTTGCGCTATTTTTTTAATGAGACATAACTTTCCCCGATAAAATATCGACAAACATAGAAGTGGACAGTACCCTTAACCTTCCCTGAAAATTCCAAGAAAATCGAACAACTTTGCTTCAAGTGTGGGGCAAGGAGAATGCTCCCTCTCCGTTCAAATACCCAAAAAACAGATGCACAATATTGATTTCATAACCTTCCCTCACGGGCCTTGGAAATTTCAAGAAAACTTTAGAATTTTGGTTTTTTCAGTTCTAAAGGATGTCCCCCTCCCCGACCAAATATCGAAAAATGATGTAACGCATCTTATGTGGCCGTCCCAGAAAATGTCAAGCAAATTATAAGCCCAATTTTAAAAAGCAGAGCAAGGGGAGGCCTCCCTTCCCGTCCAAATGTCACAAAATCAGGTATCCAATATTAATTTCATAACCTCTCACCACGTCCTCTGTAAATTTCACATAAATTGGAACAATTTATTTTTTCTCTGTATGTTCTTTTATTTTTCCGACCAAATATTGAAAAATCAGGAACCTGATATAACTTTCATAACATCGAACAATTTTTCCGTATTGCCGTATTCTTTACACATTGTTTCTCAATGTAGTAATGTTTTTAAACCCTCCACTATAAGATGGGGGTATACTAACTTTGTCATTCCGTTTCTAACACATCGAAATATTGTTCTAAGACCCCATAAAGTATATATATTCTGGGTCGTGGAGAAATTCTGAGTCGATCGGAGCATGTCCTTCCGTCTGTTGAAATCAGGCTAACTTCCGAAAGAAACAAACTATCGACTTGAAACTTGGCACAGTTAGTTGTTATTGATGTAGGTCGAATGGTATTGCAAATGGGTCATATCGGTCTACTTTTACGTATAGCCCCCCATATAAACGGACCCCCAGATTTGGCTTGCGGAGCCTCTAAGATGAGCATATTTCATCCGATCTGGCTGAAATTTGGTGTTGGTATATGGTATCTAACAACCATGCCAAAATTGGTTCACATCGGTCCATAAATATATATAGCCCCCATATAAACCGATCCCCAGATTTGATCTCCGGAGCCTCTTGGAGGAGAACATTTCATCCGATCCGGTTGAAATTTGGTACGTGGTGTAAGTATATGGTTTCTCACAACCATGCAAAAATTGGTCCATATTGGTCCACTTTTACATATAGCCCCCATATAAACTGATCCCCAGATTTGGTATGCGGATCCTCAAAGAAAAAACAAATTTCATCCGATCCGGCTGAAATTTTATACATGATGTTGGTATATGTTCTCTAACATCCATGCAAAAATTGGTCCATATCAGTCCATAACTATATATAGCCCCATATGAACCGTTCTCCAGATTTGAACTCCGGAGCATCTTGGAGGAGCAAACTTCATCCGATCCGGTTCAAATATAGAATGTGGTGTTAGTGTATGGTCTCCAACATCCATGCACAAATTGGTCCACATCGATTCAATATTATATAAAGCCCCCATACAAACCGATCCCCAGATTTGGCTTGCGGAGCGTCTAAGAGAATCAAATTTCATCCAATCCGGTTGAAATTTGGAACATGGTGTTAGTATATGGTCTCTAACAACCGTGCGAGGATTGGTCCATATCGCTCCATAATTATATATAGCCCCCATATAAACCGTTCTCCAGATTAGAACTCCGGAGCCTCTTGGTGGAGCAAAATTCATCCTATCCGGTTCAAATTTGGAACGTGGTGTTAGTATATGGCCGTTAATAACCATATCAAAATTGGCCCATATCGGTCTATATTTATATAGCCGATCCCCAATCACACAAAAATTGGTTCATTTCGGTTCATAATCATGGTTGCCACTTCTATAGAAAATTTTGTCAAATTTTTATTTCTATAGAAAATTTTGTTAACATTTTATTTCTATTGAAAATTTTGTTAAAACTTTATTTCTTTAGAAAGTTTTGTCAATTTTTTTTCTATAGAAAATTTTTTCAAAATTTTATTTCTATAAAAATTTTGTTAAAGTTTTATTTCTGTAGAAAATTTTGTCAAAATTTTATTTCTGTAGTAAATTTTGTCAAACTGAATTATATACGTATATAATCGGTCTTGTTTAATTTAATATATACCACGTATGGACTTACTTACAATTTAGAAGACGGTGGTAGGAGGTTTTAAGATAACTTGCCATCGGCAAGCGTTACCGCAACTCAAGTAATTCGATTGTGGATGGCAGTGTTTAGAAGAAGTTTCTACGCAATCCATGGTGGAGGGTACAAAAGCTTCGGCCTGGCCGAACTTACGGCCGTATATACTTGTTGATTCTATTACTTTCATAATTTCAGTCTTGTTATTAAATTGCAGAAACCGTTTTGTGATTTGTATTTATTTAATTTTAAGGATTTTTATTTTATTTGATTATTCTTAATTGTATTACTTGTGTTACTGTGTAATACACCATTTGGGCCACAAGGCTTTCGTATTGTATTGATAAATAAAAAAAATCAAACAAAATCGGTTCTTATCAATCCAGAATCTGGTGTAGCCTTCATATATAGAAACTTTAAATTTAACTTCGGGATTTTTGATTATTCTTAATTGTATTACTTGTGTTACTGTGTAATACACCATTTGGGCCACAAGGCTTTCGTATTGTATTGATAAATAAAAAAACTCAAACAAAATTGGTTCTTATCAATCCAGAATCTGGTGTAGCCTTCATATATAGAAACTTTAAATTTAACTTCGTGAGTCATACTATTTGAACCGATCTTCTTGATGTAGTATGTTTCATCACATCCACATGAAATTATATGTGTTATAAATTAACGCGTTACGAGCAGGGCTGTGGAGTCGAGCCAATTTTGCTCGACTCCGACTCCGACTACGACTCCAGCATTTTTCGTCAGCTCGACTCCGACTCCGACTCCGACTCCGGAGTCGACTCCGGGTAATATAACTAAATCTCATTTTAATTCCACTAATTTGTAGTTCTATTGTGGGGGTACCGTAAGTGGATCGATATAAAGTATCGTATATATTTATGTGTGCAAAAAAAGGTGTTAATTTCACATTAGATGCCAATTGAACTCTATATTTCAAATTTAGGGCAATGTTTAATAAATAAAATAATGATATAAATACCCATCATAATATGAGAAGATACCAACAGTATATGTATTTGGGGACCAAAATTATTGATACTATCTCAAATCCTTTAAATTTGTTGCGAGCTATATAAAGGTTTATATTCCCATTTGCATGAATTTGAATCTGAATCGATTTAGACAAAATTGTATATACTTCTACAAAATCTATGTACTTAAAATTTAAATCTAACGTTATGGGACGTAACACAATTTTAACAAAAAATAAAAATGCAAGGAAAGTCTAAAGTCGGGTGGGCCGATTATAATATACTCTGCACAACTTTGTATTTAGATGTACATTTTGATAAAATCTCAAATCAGACTTCTACAAAATTTCGAGCAATTTGGGGAAATATGTATAATTGTTTAGACAATTTCGCAAAAATGCATTTATGATTCATTCATTGAAAAGTTTTAAAATTTGAGTAATTTCTACAAGTTTTCGACTTAGCAGTGAGTATCAGTGAGCAAACAATTTTGGAAAAATTTTTGTGTAGTACATAAAATTTTGCAAAATTTTTTATAGAAATAAAAGTTTGAAAAAATTATCAATAGAAATACAATTAAAAAAATTGTGTAGCAAACAAAATTTTGCAAAATTTTCAATAGAAATAAAATTTTGCAAAATATTCTATAGAAACAAAATTTTGACTAAATTTTCTATAGAAATAAAATTTTGACTAAATTTTATATAGAAAAAAATATTTCTATAGTAATAAAATTTTGAATACATTTTTTATAGCAGTGAGTATCAGTGAGCATCAGTAAGAAAAAAATTGAGAAAATTTGCTATAGAAATAAAATTTTACAATTTTTTCTTATAGAAATAAAATTTTGAAAAAAATATCAATAAAAATACAATTTCAGAAAATTTTTTGTGTAGTAAATAAAATTCTGCAAAATATTCTACAGAAACAAAATGTTGACTAAATTTTCTACAGAAATAAAATTTTGACCAAATTTTCTAATAAAAAAATCTATTACTATAAAATTTTGACAAAATTTGCTATAGAAATAAAATTTTGACAAAATTTTCTATAAAAAACAACGTTGAAACCATTTTCTGTCAATATTCCACATATGCATATGGCCTTAAAATAAAATTTAAAAAAATACTTTCGATTGTTCGAAATATTTCATATAAATTGATATGGGCATTAAAATGGATCGATCCAGCCCATCTGCTAGTCTAACATTCTAGGAAACATAAAAAGATAGCCGTAATTGGAAGTTGATTTTGTTTTACAATCATGCTGTACATGCGTAAAAACTTGCTTAGTTACAAAAATGTGAAGTGTTTTAAAAAATTAGGTTTAGCCGGAGTCGGAGTCGAGCAAAATTTTTACGACTCCGACTCCGACTCCAGCAAAATCTTCAGACTCCGACTCCAAGACTCCGACTCCAAGACTCCGACTCCGGCACCACAGCCCTGGTTACGACGAGGAGTCGCCAAAACAAATTATTATTTTTGATCCATTTAAGATTCGGTTTGTCCGAATATACGGCTGTGTATACTTGTTTTATTAGTCAATAGAAAAAATGGGACCAGTTTGGGACACTTTTTATTCTTTATTGTAAAAAAATGAAATAGTGTCACAAAATATATAATGAGTCACAAAACATTCCATATGAAATTATCCATATTTTATATAAGCAGCACTTAGATGATTTAAATTTAACACATATGTCGAGACTTACATAATTAGATTCAGTAAATGAATTTTCATCATACATACCTGCAAGAGAAAAATATACAATTGAAATTTATATAAATTATTAAATATTAAATTAAATTTGTTAATAATATATGACATTTAAATTTAAATGTTAAATATGCTTTGAAGAAATACTGACACATAATGAAAGCGAATTAATAATTCAAAATCGTATTAAAATACATTCAAACATTGTAATAGGAAATGTGAAAATAATTAAAACTTGGAAAATATTATTTTCGTAGAATTAAAACAAAAGACTTAAGGCACAAACTTGAATAAATATTTTAATCCCATAGAAAGTCACAACCATATGATTTTTAATACCTTCATAAATAAAAATTCCCTAGGTGAGCTAATGAAATCCCTTTTTTTGTTTCCAAATACAGGTGTTAATTTCGCCTGATAGAAAGCCACAAACACATGACCTTCAATACCACCATAATTGATATGTTTTATTTTTAATTGAAATTTTGAAATCACGATATTGACAACATGTTAGTGACATCAGTTAAAATATTAACTAGTCCAATTAAATTTTTAATTAATTCAAGTAAATTGTTCTAAATGATTGATTTTTTAATTGTATATATTTTTAAATTTAATAACAATTAAAAAAAAAAATATTTTATGATATTTTTCTGTCTTAACTAAGCTAAGCACTTCGAAATCACTTATTATATATGGATGTTTTGAAGTACAGGTGTTAATTTAATTGTATAACTTCTTGCTATTCCAAATTTCTTTCTCTTAAGTCGTCTTTCTTCTACCACCTCACCTTCCACTTTCAGAATTATTGACTATTTGGTCAACTTTAGATTTCACTTCGAATTCCCAAAACCATAATTTCAAAATACTATGGATCTAGAATAGCACATGCCATTATACCAAAAATGGATGTCACAACCTACAATATATATCCAAAAGAAAAAACTAAATTCTCAAAACCACCACTATGACTTTAACGATGTTTTTGGTCAAACCAACCAAAACTGGATATACGTTAACGAGCACCATACCATACCATACCAAAGTGAGGAGAAAAGTGACAGCGACACAGCTGTTGGATATAAGCCAACACAAATTCTAAATAGAAGAAAGAGCTGAAAACACCAGGTATACCACATCAGTGAAACCCACACGCCAAATCGCATTACGTTTAAACTTGACAAAACGCCAAAATTGTCTATCCAAGTTGGGGGTACTACAAAAATGAAAAGGTCTAAAAAATAGCCAACCATAATACCAACAACAACAACTTTGACATCACATCATCAATGAACGATCGATCGATCGATTGAATAGCAAAAACAAGCATTTCGCTGAATGAGTGAGCGATTGTACAAGCAATCTTGTAAGTTGTAAGGTAGTACATGGATCCATGAATGGATGTCAATTTTGAATGGTTTCAATAGCTTATCGCTCTATAGCCTCAATCATTAATAACAAGCGAGTTATCAATGAACTTTTTTGGTGGTCAATAATCTACTACTACTGCATGGTTCAGCTTAAAAACCACAAAAATACAAAACCATCTCTCATCATTAGCATTGGAAAGATGTTAAAAAAATGTATATTAAAATTTAATAAAAAAACCTATTGGATTTGACGTTAAGCACAATGCTGATGCACTGCACAGTGAAGTAAATTTGAAAAATTAAAATAAAATAAATTTAATAAAATAATAATAAGTTTTAAATACAGCAAAACATTTTTCAAAATGGGAATCCGGTGCTCTCTATATATGAAACCTTCATATTGAATTATATAAAACATCATCTACGACATTCTCTGATAGTCCAATTAATTCCGACTTTTCTAAAATAAATACATGGTTAGATTCCAAATTTAAAATTTTCTCTAAAATATTTTTTTTTGGTTTTTCAAAATAACACACTGTTCATAAATCATTAAAAAAAAAATTATAATCATGTTTAAATTAAGCCAAGTCCATCAACAAGTGTTTGTTGTTTTTTTTTTAAGAAAACCACCAAACATATACTTACTAATATCGAAACCAACCATATGAATAGATTTTACAAAAATGGCAATCAGGTGTCATTAATTGGGGAAAAAATCACATGGATAGGTAAATAGACAGATATAAACAATGTTAGTATTGCTAGGCTTCTACGATTGAAGCTTTCAAGGCATCGAATCAAGTTTGCATAATATGGAGAAGATTGACGGGACAAGAGTAACGAAAGAATTCAAAATTTTGTTGTATACCTTGGCAATGCTCGAAAAAGTCATTTTGCTTCAGACAACTTTTCTAAATTTTAAAACAATAACAATGATTTTGTAATTATTTCATACCCAAAATGATTAAATGTCAAAAGAAAACAACAGAAAAAAAGTGTCCACTACTCTTATGGAATTTATTAAAAAATAAATAAATATATCATGCTTGTTTGATCATTATTAACATTCCTTTCATAGAGATGTTCTTGGAATCATATCCATGTTATTAAAAATCAATAATCAAAATATTCCCCCCGTTTAGCATTTCAACCATAACCGACTTCGCATGACATTATACTAAGTGATCACCTATTCATTGCTATTCACCAACCTCTACAGCAATGAGTCGCAAATCAATATTCGATTCATGAGGTTGGTTTGCGTTAACTCTTAAGATCCAAATTTTTTTTTCTCAAATAGGTTAAAAACAAAGTTAGAATTAATAAAATGATTCAAATTATTAAAATTTTTTTTTCGAAAAAATTCTAAACCAATCTAGGAAAATTCGTCCTCTAAATATTTAGTAAGTTAGTCCATACGTGGTATATATTAAACTAAAACAAGTAAGGAAAGTATAATGTCGGGCGGGGCCGACTATATTATATGTTACCCTGCACCACTTTGTAGATCTATATTTTCGATACCAAATCACATCCGTCAAATGTGTTGGGGGCTATATATAAAGGTTTGTCCCAAATACATACATTTAAATATCAATCGATCTGGACAGAATTCGATAGACTTCTACAAAATCTATAGACTCAAAATTTACGCATTGCTACAATGCTAATTCTACTCCCTGTGCAAAATTTCGACTAAATCGGAGCAAAAAATTGGCCTCTGTGGTCATATGAGTGTAAATCGGGCGAAAGCTATATATGGGAGATATATCTATATCTGAACCGATTTCAACCAAATTTGGCACGCACAGACGGACATGGCTATATCGACTAAGGTTAGGTTAGGTGGCAGCCCGATGTATCAGGCTCACTTAGACTATTCAGTCCATTGTGATACCACATTGGTGAAATTCTCTCTTATTACTGAGTGCTGTCCGTTTCCATGTTAAGCTCAATGACAAGGGACCTCCTTTTTATAGCCGAGTCCGAACGGCATTCCACATTGCAGTGAAACCACTTAGAGAAGCTTTGAAATCCTCAGAAGTGTCACCAGCATTACAATAATCCACCGCTGAAAAACTTTTTGGTGATCGGTCCAAGCAGGAATCGAACCCACGACCTTGTGTATGCAAGGCGAGTATGCTAACCATTGCACCACGTTGGCTGCGGTGGCTCGACTCAGGAGCCCACCCTGAGCATTTTTGCCAAAGACACCATGTGTCTATCTCGTTCCCTTCTGGGTGTTGCAAACATATGTACTAACTTATAATACCCTGTTCCACAGTGTGGCACAGGGTATAAATATGGGACACATTTTAATCTGAACTAATTTTGAGGCAACTTCGCAAAAGTATGTTTATGATTTATCCGTCGATAGATAGGTATTAGAAAACAAGTATATACGGCCGCAAGTTCGGCCAAGCCGAATCTTATGTACCCACCACCATGGATTGCGTAGAAACTTCTACGAAAGACTGTCATCCACAATCGAATTACTTGGGTTGTGGTATCTTAAAACTTCTTATTCCTGCATGGTTGTTGGATACCATATACTAACATCACATATCAAATTTCAACCGAATGGGAAGAATTTTGCTCTTCCAAGGGGCTCTGGAGGTCAAATCTGGGGATCGGTTTATATGGGGCCTATATATAATTATGGACCGATATCGACCAATTTTTGCATGGGAGTTTGAGGCCATATATTAACACCACGTACCAAATTTCAACTGAATCAGATGAATTTTGGTCTTCCAAGAGGCTGCGGAGGTCAAATCTGGTGTCGGTTTATATGGGGGCTATATATAATTATGAACCGATGTGGACCAATTTTTGCATGGTTGTTAGAAACCATATACTAACACCATGTACCAAATTTCAGCCGGATCGGACGAAATTTGCTTCTCTTAGGGGCCTCGCAAGCCAAATCGGGGGATCGGTTTATATGGGGGCTATATATAATTATGGACCGATGTGGACCAATTTTTGCATGGTTGTTAGAGACCATATACTAACACCATATACCAAATTTCAGCCGGATCGGATGAAATTTGCTTCTCTTAGAGGCCTCGCAAGCCAAATTTTGGGGTCCGTTTATATGCTGGCTATACGTAAAAGTGGACCGATATGGCCCATTTGCAATACCATCCGACCTACATCAATAACAACTACTTGTGCCAAGTTTCAAGTCGATAGCTTGTTTCGTTCGGAAGTTAGCGTGATTTCAACAGACGGACGGACGGACGGATGGACGGACGGACATGCTCAGATCGACTCAGAATTTCACCACGACCCAGAATATATATACTTTATGGGGTCTTAGAGCAATATTTCGATGTGTTACAAACGGAATGACAAAGTTAATATACCCCCCATCCTATGGTGGTGGGTATAAAATGGAAAATTTGAGTCACTTTTACAAGTTTTCGACTTAGCATTGGCGATTTTATAAGGAAAATGTGGGTATTTTGGTCATTTTTGCCCAAATCGGAAAAGCATATATATGTAAGCTATACAGAAATCTGAACTGATTTCAACCAAATTTATACTTAGTATTTTAATTCTACTCCCTGTGCAAAATTTCACGTAAATCGGACTACAACTTTGAACTCTGTGGTCATATGACGGAAAATCGGGCGAAAGATATATATGGGAGCTATATCTAAATCTGAACCGATTTCAATCAAATTTAGCACAACTGACTTACTTATTGTTCTCCTGGTGCAAAATTTCAAGCAAATTAGGGTAAAACTATGGCTTCTGGGGCCATATAAGTCCATATCTGGCGAAAGATATATATATGGGAGTTATATCTAAATCTGAACGGATTTGATTTCAAATTTTGCACACTTGACTGTACGACCAATTGTTTCAAGCAAATCAGGGTAAAACTCTGGCTTCTGGGTCCATATAAGTGCATATCGGGCGAAAGATATATATGGGAGCTATATCTAAATCTGAACCGATTTCTTCCCAAAATAAATAGGGTTCTATTCTGACCCAAACCAGGAAATTGTGCCAAATTTGAAGGCGATTGGACTTAAACTGCGACCTAGACTTTGATCACAAAAATGTGCTCACAGACAGACCAATTTTGGAATGGTTGTTAGCGGCCACATACTAGCACAACGTACCAAATTTCAACAGAATCGGATGAATTTTGCTTCTCCAGGCGGCTCCGGAGGTGAAATCTGGGGATCAGTTTATATGGGGGCTATATATAATTATGGACCGATATGGACGCATTTTGGCATGGGTTTTAAAGACTAAATACTTAGACCACGTACCAAATTTCAACCGGCTCGGATCGGGATCGGTTTATATGGGGACTATATATAATTATAGACCGATATGGATACATTTTTGCACGGTTGTTAGCGGTCATATACTAACACCACGTACCAAATTTCAACCGGATCGGATGAATTTTGCTCCTCCAAGAGGCTCCGGAGGTCAAATCTGGGGATCGGCTATATAATTATGGACCGATATGGATACATTTTTGCATGGTTGTTAGAGACCATATTCTAACACCATGTACAAAATTGCAGCCGGATAGGATGAAATTTGCTTCTTTTAGAGGCTCCGCAAGTCTAATCTGGGGATCGGTTTATATGGGGGCTATATATAACTATGGACCGATGTGAACTAATTTGTGCATGGTTGTTAGAGACCATATACCAACACCATGTACCAAATTTCAGCTGGATCGGATGAAATATTCTTCTCTTAGAGGCTCCGCAAGCCAAATCTGAGGATTGGTTTATATGGGGGCTATATATTATTATGGACCGACATGGACCAATGTTTGCATGGTCATTAGAGACCATGTGGTAATATGCTTATCTTAGGGGCTCCGCAAACCAAATCTGGGGATCGGTTTATATGGGGGCTATATATATTTATAGACCGATGTGAACTAATTTTGGAATAGTTGCTAGAGACCATATACTTACACCATGTACCAAATTTCATCCAGATCGGATGAAATATGCTACTCTTAGAGGCTCGGCAAGCCAAATCTGGGGGTCCGTTTATACGTAAAAGTGGACCGATATGGCCCATTTGCAACACCATCCGACCTACATCAATAACAACTACTTGTGTCAAGTTTCAAGTCGATAGCTTGTTTCGTTCGGAAGTTAGCGTGATTTCAACCGACGGACGGACATGCATGCTTAGATCGACTCAGAATTTCACCACGACCCAGAATATATATTTTATGGGGCTTTAGAACAATATTTCGATGTGTTACAAACGGAATGATAAAGTTAATATACCCCCCCCCCCATCCTATGGTGGAGGGTATAATTAAATGAGCTTTAGTGTAATATAGGATTAACTTTTTTTCTTGAGTATAAGCGGGGAAACCTCTTAGAGAGGTTTGAAGTAGTTGGAAATGTCACCAGCATTACTGAGGGGAAAAATCACCAATGTTTGGTCGAAACTGGAAACCCATGACCCTTTGTATACAAGGCGGACATGCTAACCATGGTTCCCGTCTTCGATAATTTTTGTAGAAATGAAGTTGGTGTCTTAAGTCTTTTGTTCTAAATATCATTTTCTCTCCTACTCCCAACTACCTTAAGCTATGTTAAAATTTTGAACCATCATCTAGAACATCATTTATTACGTTACTTTATTCATTTATTGCATATATATTTATAAACCATAAATATTAAAATTATGTTTTACACGACATATGTGTGGATTCGATATAGAAAGCAAGCATGTTTGTGTCTTAAGTCTTTTGTTTAAAATATCATTATCGCTCCTCTAGCTAGCTTCTACACGAGAAAACTGTTACAATTTTAAACCATCGTTTAGATTATCATCATCATTTAAGCTAAAAACTTCATAAAGAATTAGAACAACAGCCATTTAAACTGACAGATTAATGTTTTCACAAAAAATACTCGAAATTTTTCATCTTTAATTAGGTATATGGTGGAATTTTCGTTTAAAATTTTCAAAATTCAATGGAACTAGAATAGCTGCACTCTTTGAAAACAAAACAAAACAAAAATAAAACACTACACCATCCTACCCAACTCTCATTTAAGTTGGCCAATTTTTTGCTTAGCTTAATGTTTATACCAAAACAAATCCAAGACATTCTTTAACAGCAACGGTTTTCTACATATTATCATCAGCTTCCATAATTTAACGGTAGTTGCTAATGATGTTGGTCAGGGCCAGGGTGATCGTTGAAATGAAGTTAGTAGTTGCTAAAAATATTTCAAGTTAAGCCTTAAGAGGAAACAGTTAACTAAATATGTGTGTAGACGGTGATGAACTTGTAATGATTTTTCGGTGGTAAATGATTTATTTGCTAGGAAAAATTAGTAACATGTTTCTATAACCTTAAATGAGGTAAATTGTCTCATAGTATTTTAAGAACGGCTGAAGGAATATAAGGAATCATTTTCCAAAAAAAAGTTTAGGGGAAAAAAGAACAAAAAATTGATTTCACCTATTCTTTGAATATAAAATCAAAAATAATATTTTTGTGTTTTTTTTGGTTTTTTAAGTTGAATTTTTATCTTTACACAATGGCTTACTGTGATAGTTTTAATTAGCAAACAACAATGAAATTACGATTTAGCTTTTATTTCAGATTAAAAATGAAATGAAAAATAAGGCATGATGCAGAAGAAAAAAATGCACCACATGGCATTCGCCAAGACCTAGAAGGCATGCTGGACAAATGACAACCAAGATGTTTACCTTGAATTGCAGTTTTCGGAATTGTTTTCTTTTAGCCATGGCGATGGCAGCAGCTGCACTTCTGCTACTTCTATGCGTTGCTCTCCAAACAGATAATGAATTGAAGACCGGAGATCATAAAACAATCGCCGACTGCTACATTCTGAGCAAAGCTCCAGCAAAGTTTATACAGTCCTCAATTCTTTGTAGTTTTCTATAATCTAAAACGCATCAGTTGCGGTGTCAGCTATAGCTTCTGCTTCACTTGGTGCTTCTGCTTTTGCTTTGTTGGGATATTAACTTTTATAAGGGGCCCAATGTTTTATGATTATGCCATTGCAAAAGATCGGTTTATAAGCGTTTTTTATGTTGCAGCTCGTTTACACTATTGTTTATGTTTGTCTACGTGCAAGGTTTTTTTTTCGGTACGGCCATAGTGACCATAATAATTGAGTCTAAGGGCCTTTTGGCGTCTGTCCTTCTTTTTGAGCTTTGCCAAAGATGTGTATTTGTGTGTGTGTTTTTGTTTTTTTTTTGTTATTTTAAGCCGCTTTTAATTGTGGTGAAAAGATTTATTTCATTGTTGCATTGAATTTATAGCTTTTACATTGCATAGAGTTAATTTTCTTTTACCCTACATCATAGTATAATTGGTATATAGACATGGGTAAGGAGTTTGGAATACAATGACACCAGGAAGGAAAATTTTGGTTAATTTTAGAAAAGTTGGATTAATTTTAGAAAATTTTAAAAAATTTAAAAAAAAATTTAATGAAAAACACAGATGTCACGCCGATTTCACAAAAATATGTAAATATTTTTTTTAACAAATTCAAGAAAATGTATGTCTACAAATTATCTTTTATTTATTTTTTTTTTTCACTTGTAAAAGAAAATTTCGTAGTGTGAAGCAGAAAATTGGAGTTCGCAATTACAAAAATGTCTTTAGTGCTATACTAAGTTCAAGATGATAGTAAATTCTGTGCTATTTTGTGGGCGACCCGAATTTAGTAAACCTTTACGCCTTATTTATATATAATTTTCCCCATTTTAATTAGTTTAACTGACTTACGCAAAAAAGTCAAGAAATTTTTCTCAAACATAAAAATTCCAGTAACTAAAATAGAGCTAAATTGGCTTTAGTGAAATATATGGGTCATTTTGTTTTTTAGTGTATAAGTAAATGAAGCAAACTAAATTAAATTAAATTAAAAAGAAATAAACTAAATACATCTATATAAAATATAGTATATAAAATAAAGCGAAATAAAATAAAATAAATTTAAAATATAATACAAAAACTAAAATTAAACGACATAATATAATATAAAATTAAGTTAAATAAATTAAACTAAACTAACTAAAACAAAATAAATTTACATAAAATACAATACAAGGTAATACATTTAAATAAAATAAAATAAAATAAAATAAAATAAATAAAAAAAAAAACGAAATAACATCAAATAAAATAAACCACAATAAAAGAAAACGAAATGAAATAAAACTCAATACAATAAACACATATTTAAATAAAATAAAATATAATGTAATAAAATTATTAAATAATATAAAATAAAATTATATAAATTTACATTAAATACAATACAATAAAATAAAAAGTACAAAACAAAACCAATATAATTTTTTTGAATAAAATAATTTATAATATAATACAAAAAAATAAAATAAATAAAACGACATTTCAATACAATAAACACATATTTAAATAAAATAAAATATATTGTAATAAAAATATTAAATAATATAAAATAAAATTATATAAATTTACATTAAATACAATGCAATAAAATAAAAAATAGAAAACACAACAAATATAAATTTTTTGAATAAAATAATAATATATAATATAATACAAAAATATTAAATAAATAAAACGACATAACATAAAATATAATGTAATAAAAAAATAAAATAATATAAAAGGAAATAACATAAAATTTAATAAATTAAATAAACTACAATAAAACAAACCGAAACGAAATAAAAGAGTGAAAAATGTAATAAAAACTAAAACGAAGTAATATAAAATAAATATATATATATAAATAAAATGCACATTTAAATAAAATGCAATACAGTAAAAAATAAAATAAAATAAAATAAATTTAAATTAAAGAAGATACAAAAATTAAATTTCAATTAAACAAAACAAAAAAAAAACTAAAAAAATAATTTTTACAATAAATTAAATGAAATAAAATATAATGTAATAAAAAATACAATATTGTAAAAGGAAATAAAGTAAAATTTAATAAATTAAATAAACTAAAATAAAACAAAACGAAATAAAATAAAATAAGTAAGGAAAGTCTAAAGTCGGACGGGGCAGACTAAATTATAATAATAAATAAATACCTCTAAATATCCAATTTCAGACAAATTGGATAAAATCTTCGGATTCTAGAAGCTCAAGAAGTAAAATCGGGAAATCGGTCTATATTTGGGCTATACCAAAATATGGACCGATACTCACCATTTTCGGCACACCTATTTATGGTCCTAAAATACCTCTAGATTTCCAATTTCAGGCAAATTGGATAAAAATTACGGTTTCTATAAGCCCAAGACCCCCAATTCGGGAGGTCGGTTTATATGGGGACCATACCAAAATATGGACCGATTTTTGGCACACCTCTTTACGGTTCTAAAGTACCTCTCGATTTCCAAATTCAGGTAAATTGGATAATAACTGCGGTTTCTATAAGCCCAAGAAGTAAAATCGGGAGATCGGTCTCTATGGGGGCTATACCAAAACATGGATCGATACTCACCATTTTTGGCACACGTATTTGTGGTCCTACAATACCTCTAGATTTCCAATTTCAGGTAAATTAAATAAATACTGCGGTTTCTATAAGCCCAAGAAATAAAATCGGGAGATCGGTCTCTATGGGGGCTATACCAAAATATGGATCGATACTCACCATTTTTGGCACACGTATTTGTGGTCCTACAATACCTCTAGATTTCCAATTTCAGGTAAATTAAATAAATACTGCGGTTTCTATAAGCCCAAGAAGTAAAATCGGGAGATTGGTCTATTTGGGGGCTATACCAAAACATGGACCGATACTCACCATTTTTGGCACACCTCTTTATGGTCATAAAATACTTCTAGATTTCAAATTTCAGCCAAATTGGATAAAAACTACGATTTCTATAAGCCCAAGACCCCAAATCGGGAGGTCGGTTTATATGGGGACTATATCAAAACCTGGACCGATATAGCCCATCTTCGAACTTGACCTGCAGACAAAAGACGAGTTTGTGCAAAATTTCAGCACGATTGCTTCATTATTGAAGACTGAAGCGTGATTACAACAGACAGACGGACATCGTTATATCGGCGTAGAATTTCTCCCTGATCAAGAATATATATACTTTATATAGTAGGAAATCGATATTTCGATGTGTTACAAATGGAATGACAAACTTATTATACCCCCGTCACCATTCTATGGTGGTGGGTATAACAAGTAAGAAAAGTCTAAAGTCGGGCGGGGCCGACTATATTATACCCTGCACCACTTTGTAGATCTAATACCATATCACATCCGTCAAATGTGTTGGGGGCTATATATAAAGGTTAGTCCCAAATACATACATTTAAATATCACACGATCTGGACAGAATTTGATAGACTTCTACAAAATCGATAGACTCAAAATTTAAGTCGGCTAATACACTAGGGTGGAACACAACGTTAGTAAAAAAAAATATGGGAAACATTTAAAACTTCGCAAAAGTTTATTTATGATTTATCGCTCGATATATATGTATTAAAAGTTAAGGAAAATTAAAGTCATTTTTACAACTTTTCCACTAAGCAGAGGCGATTTTACAAGGAAAATGTTGGTATTTTGACCATTTTTGTCGAAATCAGAAAAACATATATATGGGAGCTATATCTAAATCGGAACCGATTTCAATAAAATTTGGCACACATGATTATATTACTAATTGTACTCCTAGTGCAAAATTTCAACCAAATTGGGCCAAAACTCTGGCTTCTGGGACCATATAAGTCCATATCGGACGAAAAATATATATGGAAGCTATATCTAAATCTGAACCGATTTCAATCAAATTTGACACACATGACTAAACTACCAATTGTACTCCTAGTGCAAAATTTCAACCAAATTCGGCCAAAAATCTGGCTTCTGGGGCCATATAAGACCATATCAGGCGAAAGATATATATGGGAGCTATATCTAAATCTGAATCGATTTCAATAAAATTTTGCACACTTGACTATACGACTAAGTGTTATGTTTGTACAAAATTTCAAGCAAATCGGTATAAAACTCTGGCTACTGGGTCCATATTAGTGCATATCGGGCGAAAGATATATATGGGAGCTATAGCTAAATCTGAACCGATTTCTTCTAAAATCAATAGGGTTGTATTCCGACCCAAATTAGGAACATGTGCCAAATTTGAAGGCGATTGGACTTAAATTGCGACCTAGACTTTGATCACAAAAATGTGTTCACTGACAGACGGACGGACGGACAGACGGACGGACGGACAGATGGACGGACGGACAGACGGACATGGTTATATCGACTCAGGGACCCACCCTGAGCATTATTGCCAAAGACACCATGTGTCTATCTCGTCTCCTTCTGGGTGTTACAAACATATGCACTAACTTATAATACCCTGTTCCACAGTGTGGCACATGTTATAAAAAAAAAAAAAAAAAAAAAAAAAAACTAAAAAAATAATTCTTCAGTAATTTAATATTGCCCGAGTAAAAATTGAGGGATTTAATTTGATACAATTAGAAAGGAGATGATCCGAAAAATGGAAAGATCTAATCATATCTAAATACTATTGAATTAGATCGGATCAGATCTTAATATTGGTCTAGATCTAATGTCGTATATATAATTGAATTTATCACTATATATAGTTGGATCTGATGTTAGATGTGGAATTATATATAATTATATGTAATTCTGTCTCATCATATCTGGATAAATCTGCTTAGATCTAAAGTGGCCAATTTTGACATCTAATCATATCTAATTAGATCCTCCAGTTTTTACACGGGTACTTAATTTTGTAATTTAGGGTATACCACAATCGATTTAAATGACTATAACATATTTACTTGTTTTGTTAGTCAATTTCAAAACTACTGCATTTTTGAGTTACGTTCGGTGATGATGGCATGAAGTAACCTAGATGGAACTCAGTTAACAGCATGTTGACCATTATGATCATATGAAGTTAAACACTGGACATATAGCCCTTACACAAATAAAGAAATTAAAAGATGCCCATAAAAATACGACTCGGTTTTCAAGAACCAAAACACCCATCAACAACCTCAGCAGCGGTAGTTGTGGTGGTAGTTGTATTCCTGGGATCTCTAGGAGCTGCCGCTGTTGCTGATATTATTGTGCGGGTCTTTTATCTACTGTTGTGGCAACTTCAGTAGATTAACTCGGGCTGAGAAGGACAAAACCATAATAATGCAATGCACCATCACCACATCTCACATCAGTCCACGCTCCACGTACTCGTAAAATGACAAACGTTTAGTAATAAAAATTATTTAAATTGTTTCTCTGCCAAGTCTAGTGGTTTATGTTTTACATTTACTTTTGTTTAGTTCTGCATTCTTTAGGCGAGCTTGTTTAGAATTCTGTCATGGTTTGATGTTCTCCTGGTTTTAAGGGGGTCTTGGGGGGTCATTAAAAAAATGATATAACGACAGTTTTATGGTCTTGTGTTTTTTTTTTTTTAAGATTAACATTTTGAATGGTTTTTTATTAGCGCCTACGTTAGTTCATTTAGGGCGACGGCAAACGTTGTTAATCGATATGTAATAAAGGGATTGCTCATATTTTTCTTCATAGCTTGATATTAAAAAATTAAAATTTTTCTATGTAAATCATAAATTAATGCTTAGCTTATTTATTATGTTAAGTCCTTGCTAATCTTTTGGAATATTTAAGACTATCAAATACGACAAGGATTAAAACTTGCTAGGTCTATAAAAAGTTGTGATCATTGCTTTTTTTTATAATAAGACCAATTTAAAACACGTTTGTCTCTTAAGTCTTTCGTTTATATGTTAAATTTTTCCCCTAAGGTTTTACTTATAACTAAAACTAATTATAAAAATTGTTGTCTATATTAGTCTAAATTATTTAATTAGTTTTCTTTGCAAATTATTTTTTAAAATTTTTTTTCCTAATTGGTTTTGACAAAACAATTTGCTATACTCTCTTGTGTTACGAGTCTATTAGGTATTTGTTGCACAACTTCTCTAACAATTTTATTAATGACATTTTAAAGAGAATCCCCTGGGGTGAGTAACAAATTAATAGTACTTTCACTTCTCTGCGGGATTTTCCACAGACAAATAATTTAATAGGTTTTGCAATGCTAAAGATAACAGAAATTTACAGATGGCTAGGAGGGAAATGGCAATAGGTAAATAAACAAGCAAATGTCATTGAAAATTTTTTAGAGTAAATTAAATAAATGACATAAAAAAATAACGATTAATATTTAAAATACGAATTATCAAAAACTACGAATAATTTTTCAGTATAATATATTCGCAACATTTTTTTATTTTACATGTCATTACAATTTTTTTTTTATTTTAATATAAGAAAATCTAAAATTATAAACGCAAATTATAGTAAAGTTATAAAGAGCTTTAACAATTAAATGTATCTTAAATTTCAAGAAAATAGCATTTATTCTCAAAATATTTTTCTCGCAGAGTTTATAGTTTTATAGAATATCAGCCGAGTGTTTTTGTATACCTCCACCATAGGATAGGGTTATATTAACTTTGTCATTCCGTTTGTAACACATCGAAATATTGCTCTAAGACCCCATAAAGTATATATATTCGTCGTGGTCGTGGTGAAATTCTGAGTCGATGTAAACATGTCCGTCCGTCCGTCTGTCTGTTGAAATTACGCTAATTTCCGAACGAAACAAGCTATCGCCTTGAAACTTGGCATAAGTAGTTGATAGTGATATAGGTCAGATGGTATTGCAAATGGGCAATATTGGACTACTTTTACATATAGCCCCCATATAAACCGATCCCCAGATTTGGCTTGCGGAGCCTCTAAGAGAAGCAAATTTCATCCGATCCGGTTGAAATTTTGGTACGTGGTGTTAGTATATGGTCTCTATCAACCATGCAAAAATTTATCCATATCGGTCCATAATAAACCCCCATATAAACCGATCCTCGGAATTGAACTCCGGAACATCTTGGAGGAGCAAAATTCATCCGATTCGGTTGAAATTTGGAACAAGGTGTTAGTATATGGCCGCTAACAACCATGCCAAAAATTGGTCCATATCAGTCTATAGTTATATATAGCCGATCCCAAATGACACAATAATTGGTCCACATCGAATCATAACCATGGTTGCCACTGGAGCCAAAAATAATCTACCAAAATTTTACTTCTATAGAAAATTTTGTCAAGATTTTATTTCTATAAAAAATTTTGTCAAAATTTTTTTTCTATAGAAAATTTTTGTCCACATTTTATTTCTATAAAAAATTTTGTTAAAATTTTATTTCTATAAAATTTTATTTCTATCAAAATTTTATTTCTATAGAAAATTTTGTCAAAATTTTATTTCTATATGTAAAAATGTTTCTATTATGTAAAAATTTTATAAAAAAAATTTGTCAAAATTTTATCTCAATAGCAAATTCTGTCAAAATTTTATTTCTATAGATAATTTTGTCACAATTTTATTTCTATAGAAAATTTTGTCAAAATTTTATTTCTATATGTAAAAATGTTTCTATTATGTAAAAATTTTATAAAAAAAAAATTGTCAAAATTTTATCTCAATAGCAAATTCTGTCAAAATTTTATTTCTATAGAAAAATTTATCAAAATTTTATTTCTATAGAACACTTTGTCAAAATTTTATTTCTATAGAAAATTATGTCAAAATTTATTTCTATAGAAAATTTTGTTAAAATTTTATTTCGTTAGAAAATTTTGTCAAAATTTTATTTCTATAGAAAATTTTGTCAAAAATTTATTTCTATAGAAAATTTTGTAAAAATTTAATTTCTATAGAACATTTTGTCAAAATTTTATTTCTATAGAAAATTTTGTCAAAATTTTATTTCTTTAGAAAATTTTTATCAACATTTTATTTCTATAACGAAAATTTTGTTAAAATTTTATTTCTATAAAAAATTTTATCAAAATTTTATTTCTATAGAAAATTTTGTCAAAATTTTATTTCTATAGAAAATTTTGTTAAAATTTTATTTCTATAGAAAATTTTGTCAAAATTTTAATTCTATAGCAAATTTTGTCAAAATTTTATTTCTGTAGAAAATGTTGTCAAAATATTATTTCTATAGACAGTGTTGTCAAAATTTTAATTCTATAGAAAATTTTGTCAAACTTTTATTTCTGTAGAAAATTTTGTCAAAATTCTATTTCTATAGCAAAATTTTGTAAAAAATTTATTTCTATCGAAAATTTTGTTAACATTTTATTTCTATAGAACAATTTGTCAAAATTTTACTTCCATAGAAAAGTTTGTCAAAATTTTATTTCTATAGAAAAATTTCTCAAAATTTTATATCTATAGAAAATTATATCAAAATTTTATATCTATTAAAAATTTTGTCAAAATTTTATTTCTATAGAAAATTCTGTCAAAATTTTATTTCAATAAAAAATTTTGTCCAGGTTTTATTTCTAAATAAAATTTTGTCAAAATTTTATTTCTATAGAAAATTATGTCAAAATTTTAATTTTTATAAAAAAGTTTGTCAAAATTTTATTTTTATAAATAATTTTGTCAAAATTTTATTTCTATAGAAAATTTTATCAAAATTTTATTTCTGTAGAATCTTTTGTTATATTGCTATAAAAAAATTTTGTTAAATTTTCTTTTTCTGTAGAAAATTTAGTCAAAATTCTCTTTCTATAGAATATTTTGTAAAAATTTTATTTCTATAGAAAAATCTGTTAACATTTTATTTCTATAGAACATTTTTTCAAAATTTCCATTGAAAATTTTGTCAAAAAATTTTTTTTTTTTTTTTTTTTTTTTTAAATTTTTGTCAAAATTCTATTTGTATAGAAAATTATGTCAAAATTTTATTTCTATAAAAAAAAAACTTTGTCAAAATTTTATTTCTATAGAAAATTCTGTCAAAAATGTATTTCTATAGATGTTGTCAAGATTTTATTTCTATAGAAAATGTTGTCAATATTTTAATTCTATAGAAAATTTTGTTAACATTTTATTTCTGTAGAAAATTTTGTCAAAATTTTATTTGCATAGAAAATTTTGTCAAACTGAATTATATACGTATTTAATCGGCCTTTTTTAGTTTAATATATACCACGTAAGAACTAGCTTACAATTTAGAAGACGGTGTTAGGAAGTTTTAAGATACCTTGCTGTCGGCAAGTGTTACCGCAATCCAAGAAATTCGATTGTGGATGACAGTCTTTAGAAGACGTTTCTACGCAATCCATGGTGGAGGGAACATAAGCTTCGGCATTCAAAATCCAACCTGTGCATTTCTCAAAATAGAGACATCTTCAACATTTTCAAAATTTATAGAAATCAATTTTGCAAAGGTCGAATGTTCAACCGTTTTACAATTTTTAAAATGGAAAAATTGGAAATGCAAAATAAATAAAATGAAAAAAAAAAAATAAAAAAAATTGAAAGACCCAGCAAAAAAAATGGGAAGTTCTTCTCAAGGCACAACTTTAAAAGAACTTCCAGAAATGTCCTTCCAAAGATTTTCTTTATTTTAGCTGCACAGGAAGTTCATTTAAGTCACTTTTTTATAACTCGCTTTTTTCATATTTTTAATTGGAAAGTTTTTGTTTTTTTGTTTCAAATGGGTTAAAACAGATTAAGAATTAATAAAATGGTACAAACTATTTTTAACTTAACTATTTTTATTTTTAGCCGAAAAAAATGTTAAAACCTTTCTAGAAAAATTGCGAATTTTTGAAAATATTTGATGACAAACGTTCCAGACAAGCGTTATAATGCAATCAAAATCATAAAAAAAAAAATTCTAAAATTATTTATTTGTCAAAATATTACAAAATTTCTTAATTCACACCCAAAACACTGAATTCGGATCACACCTTAAGAAGTGATGCAAATTCAGTGTAGCGGCTGTTGAAATGGTGGGCATCCGTCCTATGACATCTCCATATTAAATTCAACGCTTTTTTTGCTCCACTTCCGGATCTAACAAGAACATTTTCACTACTTTTTTGGCGACGCGTTTGTTGCTGTGGAGTTGATATCAATATTGTTCAAATTAAAGTAAAGAAACACATTTTTGAATTAAAGAAATTTTCCTTAAATTAACTGAAATATTGAAGCTTGAGATTTAAGATAAAAACGCTTTAAATATAGGCTAAGACTTATTTTGAGGATTTGGCGTCTTTGGTTTAAAGTTTTTTTGGAATTAAGAAGACATTTTAACTTTGAAGTATCCGTTATAATTTGGATTTTTAAAACTGGCATTGTGTGTACGTGAGTACCTTTATTAATAAACCGCGAAAAGAGAGAAAGAAAATATGATAAATGAGATCTGTATGCTAATTTTAATTTTATTGGTCCTAGATATAAAGCCAGATAGGTCGCTAAAAAAATTTACTTATTTTAAAGAAGCCGCATATTTGGCTCGTAATCAATACCAAAAACCTTAAGGGAAGGTCAAAATCTTTGGATCCAAGTAATATTTTTTTTTGAGTGTATATAAAGTTGGCAACTAAACAAATTTTACCGATAAATATTGTGGGGGGCTAACATTTTTCTGAAGGGCGGGAGGTTTTAACCACCCCCATAAGGCCCCTAGTACGCCAGTGATCACTTTATGTAGGTCCATTACTGTAAATATGGTAATAGTTTGTCCAATAAAATCTTATTTGATTCGTAAAGTTTGTGCATACGTATACGCATGCGTCTTAAGTCTTTTGTTTTTGAGAGCTTGTAAATTTTCTCAGCATTCGGTATTCAAAACGAATCATTACAAAATCCCTACCATAATTTTCTTGTATAACAGATTTGGAAGAAGTCTATCTGTGATATTAAAACGTAAAAGTACTTTCGTTTCTCATAATCACAAAGCGAATAACTCAATTTACAAAAATTATAAAAAAAAAAATTAAAAAAATTTACTTTCTTACATAAATATCTAAAAACCCCAAATGAAACTAAAACTAAGAAATTATTTCAGTTTAATTCAAATTAATTTCATTATTAGTGGTCCTCCTTTATTTTCGCAAAAAAAAAACAATGAGAAGAAAAAACAAACAAACAAATTAATGACAAATGTTAACATATCTCAAAAATTAGACTTTCTTAGTCTTAATTACTTAACTAGAAGTTAGTGTGGCATTTTAGTCATGGTTAAGCAATGGAGAAGATTTGTAGGTGAAAAATAAATGGAAAACAACAACAAGAAGAACACTAACCAATTCGTTTGACATGAACATCTCGATTAAATGACACTCGGGGTCCACCATTATTAGCATTGGCTGGAACTGATGCTGATGTCACCGCATTTGATGCAAGATTTTGTTGATACTGCTGCTGGCTGGGATGTGCAGGTGCTGCTAAATTTGATGTTGTTGTCGATGCTGATGTTGATGTCGTTGGCGGCGCCTGCGCCATTGCTTGGTGGTAATTTTTGGTAGTGGGCATTGATAAATTAGCTGGTGCTGTTGTGAATGGTGATGGGGCCGTGACTACTGATGGTGGTGGGGGTTGTGAGGCAGCAGCAGCATTTAAATTATCTTTTGGTAATCTTTGGTTTTGTACAGCCATTGTTTTGCAAAATTTTAAAATCTTTAATGCTTTCTATGACAACAGGCGGTTGAAGTAAAATATGCCAACTCCAACTCTGAAGCTATGGAAATGAAGAAGCCACTGTTGGACAACTTTAACGTTTTGAAATGAAAACAAAACCAACAATAAGACCATAAATGGTCTTCTCCCTCAGTATGGCCTCTGTTTGCACAAATGGGCTGCTACTGCTGCTGTTGATGATCTCACGGGTTTATTAGTAACAAATGACATTTTCCTTTGTTTTTACCTCCTGCATTGATAATGTTAGTCCAACAATAAATCGCTGATATGGCATAGCACTTGTATTTAAATTGTTTTTCCAAAAAAAAAATATTATCCGTTTTTTCTCCAGATGATTTCACTCTCACTTTTAATTTTGGTAGTCAAAAGCCACAAATGGTAAATCATTCATTCATTCATTCCTTCACGATTATCACTGTGAATGTGTGGGAAAAAGGACTGGTTTTCCTTTTAAGAGAAGACTAAATTTTGACCAGGGTAGAGGGTTGAGGAGAAGACAGAAAATAAGCTGCAAATTTATTGGGGGGAAAAAATAAAGAAACAAAAAAAAAACTGTTTAAAAATCATGATTTTTATATATTTTATTTAGCTGGTAGTGGCAGGTGGTGGTAGTAACTGTGACTAAACATGGCTTCCAGTAGTTATATATTTTATTGTTCATGTGACGCAAATGATTAATATTTTTATGTGGGGTTTTAGCAAATGATTTTTTTTTTTGTCTTTGTAAATTTTATGATTTTTCACACAGATGTATTTACACGGCCGAAATTATGTTTTTGTTAATTAGTTTAGAAAAGAAGTGTTTTAAGCGAAGTAAAATAGAAATGAAGAGCTTTAAAACTAACACATAATCCCACAGCAAGAATGTTCGATGGGTATACACAGAGAATTTTTATTTCTTTCTCCAAAATGAGTGTGAGTGTGAGTTTAACGAAATTAGCTTTTCACTTTAAATAATTTTTATACAAATAAAATATAAAGCTGGACGTTAACAATTATTGATGTGGATGCTCCACATTGGGGTTTATTTGTCCCTAAATAAAATATAGTGTTACTTAAAGAAATTTCCTTTGTCAAAAATTTAGCTTGAAAATTGTGAAACTCCAAACAAATATTCCCACACACAGAGAAGGAATATGAAACATGTTTCAAAAGCAAAATGTTATTTTTGGGCGGGCAACATGTAACATGTTTGTCGCAACCATGTTATTTTCTCGGAAATTATATATCTGATTTCGTCAACCATGTACATTTTTGGCAAGAAAATAAAAGTTTTGCTAAAAAAAATGTTCCATGTTCTCCGTCTAAAAATAACATTTTGCTCTTGAAGTATGTTTGAGGTGATCATATTCCTTCTCTGCGTGTAAGCTCGAGAAAAGACTGTCTATAGGTACCCGAGTGTGCTAGGGTCTTAAAAATTCTACACCATCTGGCAAGAACCTTAGCTGTAATTTAATCGTTTATTTTAGTTGACAGTATATCGACAACAAATGTATATGGCCGCTGTGTACATACAATACCTGGATCACGACTTAATCTATTCTAAGACACATTCTCCCATGAAACCAATGCCAATAGGCCCCAGAACACTAAGGGAATTAATTTTTTTTTTAAATCATCTGGCAAACTTTCTTTCGATTTTGTATCACTCTCTATTGGTAATTTTTTTTTGCAGGAATTATGATTTGACTTCTGAAATATCAAAGCGGAGGACTTTCAATCCGATATTGTGGTAGTCTTATTTATTTGTCAGCATAAAATTTTTTAGCACTAGCATCAAACTGTTCTTTCTTTATATTATGGAAATTTTGTCTTACTTCAAATACATATGACCTTAATGGGGGGAGGGAATCTGATTTAAAAAACAAGTATATACGGCCTAAAGTTCGGACGAGCCGAATCTTAAATACCCATGACCATGAATCGAAGATAATAATTTCCTTCCAAAACTCTTCGACGTGGCAGGTTATTTGAAAACCTTTCAAATTTCAGGGGGATTGATCGGTGGATTTGTGGACCCTTATTATTTCTAAATTTCCAATTCTAAGTAAATCGGATTAAAATGTCAATTTCTAGAAGCCCAAGAATTCAAATCGGATAAAAACTGTGAGGCCCAAGAAGTCAAATCGGCAAAGTGAGCGGTCTATATAGAGGTTATACTAAAATTGGGATCTATACATACAAAAAATACCTCTGGTGTTTGAATTTCAAGCAAATCGAAAAAACTACGATTTTAAAGCCCACAAAGTCAAATCGGGAAATCGGGTCGACACATCACGTCCAATTGGAATTTCTGGAAGCCCAAGAAGTAAAAAAATCATGGGGCCTAACCAAACCATACACATCATATTAGGCATAGCTATTGAGTCAAATCGAAAGATCGGTCTATATAGGGGCTATGCCAAAACATAGACCTATACACACCACATTCGGCACACTTATTTATGGACCTATAATTCCTTTAGATTTTTAATTTCAGAGCCAATGAAATAAAATCGGGCTATATGGGGGCTATAATAAAACATGGATCGATTCACACCCTATTTGGCACACTTATTTGTGGACCAAAAGTACCTTAACGACTTGAATTTCGTGCAAATCGGATAAAACTTGCGGTACCTACACTGAAAAAAAAACATGCCCGGTTCCAAAGATTTTGTCTTTACTTCAAGAATTTTGGTATTGATTCCGAGCCAAAGAAGCGGAGAATACAATTCTGGATACTTTTAAGACACAATTCTCTTTTAAATTTGGGTTTTGTGTACTGGGAAGCAAATTTTAATTTTAATTTCTAGGAAGCAAATTTAAATTTTTCGTTTTTTTCAGCTTTTTTTCTTCATATGCTATCAAAGTCCTTTAAAAACGAATTAACGACAACTTTATTTTCCAAATTCAGATTGGACTTCCAGTAGAAATTATGCTATGTTTCAAGTAAAAAACGTCTTTAATATAAGGTGTTGAAAAACATGTCCTCTTTTTGAACGATTTTTTGCTTTGTAGTCAAGATGCAAAAAGACAACAAATTTAAAGACAATTTCATTAATTTTAAAGAATTTTTCTGAACTATTAAAGTCAAGTTGATCTTACCCCAAAAATTTGTTCTTTCATGTTATGATACCCATTTTT
Organism: Haematobia irritans; assembly: GCF_050003625.1. Classification (NCBI taxonomy): domain Eukaryota; kingdom Metazoa; phylum Arthropoda; class Insecta; order Diptera; family Muscidae; genus Haematobia; species Haematobia irritans. The sequence goes on along the minus strand of NC_134401.1, from coordinate 38,107,501 downwards.
AAGTCAAATCACTTAATTATAAGGCCAATACGACTTCATTAAAAAGTTTATCGACTTTTGGACAAGGAAAAAATCTTTATATTAGAGAAATGCGTCTTCAATGCTAAGCAAAATTTGTATTTGTATTTTAAGGACATAAAATCTTTGACCTCACGACAATATTTTTTTCAGTGTATAGGCTCAATACCCCAAACCGGGGGGTCGTTTATATGGGCGCTATACTAAAACATGAACCAATATAGCCTATTTTCTAACTTGACCTGGCCTACAGATAAAAGACGAGTGTGTGCTAAATTTCAGCACGATAGGTTCATTATTGAGGCTGTAGAGTGATTACAACAGACAGCCAGACGGGCATCGTTATATGTCCCCATGTTTTCGTTTACGAATTCGCAAAAACGCAAAATTTTTAATTCTATGAAGGCTATAACTTTTGAACCATTCCATTTGCAACACATCGAAATATTGCTTTAAGACCCCATAAAGTATATATATTCTGGGTCGTGGTGAAATTCTGAATCGATCTAAGGATGCCCGTCCGTTCGTCCTTCTGTTGAAATCACGCTAGCTTCCGAACGAAACAAGCTATCGACTTGAAACTTGGCATAAGTAGTTGATATTGATGTAGGTCGGATGGTATTGCAAATGGGCCATATCGGATCACTTTTACGTATAGCCCCCATACAAACGAACCCCCAGATTTGGCTTGCGGAGCCTCTAGGAGAAGCATATTTCATTCGATCTGAAATTTGGTACATGGTGTTAGTATATGATCGGCCCATAATTATATATAGCCCCCATATAAACCGATTCCCAGATTTGATCTCCGGAGCCTCTAGGAGAAGCATATTTCATCCGATCTGGCTGAAATTTGGTACGTGGTGTTAGTATATGGTCTCTAACAACCATGCAGAAATTGGTCCATATCGGCCCATAATTACATATAGCCCCCATATAAACCGATCCCCCGATTTGGCTTGCAGAGCCTCTAAGAGAACCAAATTTCATCCGATCCGGCTGAAATTTGGTACATGGTGCTAGTATATGGTCTCTAACAACCATGCAAAAATTGGTCAACATCGGTCCATAATTATATATAGCCCCCATATAAACCGATCCCCCGATTTGGCTTGCGGAGCCTTTAAGAAACGAAAATTTCATCGGATCCGGCTGAAATTTGGTACATGGTATTGGTATATGTTCTCTAATGACCATGCAAAAATTGGTCAATATCGGTCCATAATTATATATAGCCCCCATATAAACCGATCCCCAGATTTGATCTCCGGAGCCTCTTGGAAGAGCAAAATTCATCCGATCCGGTTAAAATATGGTGCGTGGTGTTAGTATATGGTCTCTGACAACCATGCAAACATTTGTCCATATCGGTCTTTAATTATAAATAGCCGTCATATATATCGATCCCCAGATATGACCTGCTGAGCTTTTTGGAGGAGCATAATTCATCCCATTCGGTTGAAATTTGGTACATTGCACTAGTGTATGGCCGCTAATTCCCATGCAAGAATTGGTCCATATCGGTCTATAGTTATATATAGCCGATTGCCAATCACACAAAAATTGATCCATATCGCCAAAAATAATCTACCAAAATTTTATTTCTATAGAAAATTTTGTCAAACTGAATTATATACGTATTTAATCGGCTTTTTTTTTTGTTTAATATATACCCCGTATGGACTAACTTACAATTTATTTCTATAGAAAATTTTGTCAAACTGAATTATATACGTATTTAATCGGCTTTTTTTTTTGTTTAATATATACCCCGTATGGACTAACTTACAATTTAGAAGATGGTGTTAAGAAGTTTTAAGATACCTTGCCATCGACAAGTGTTACCGCAACCCAAGTAATTCGATTGTGGATGATAGTTTTTAGTAGAAGTTTCTACGTAATCCATGGTGGAGGGTACATAAAGGGTGATACCGTCAAAATTTGGTCAAGGGAAAACGCGTGTAAATCGGTGAAATCAAATTAAATTTCTTTTTCAAGTTCAATTAGTATAAAATTCAGGAAAAATATTCAGTTAGGCTTTCGCTTTTCCAAATCCGAATTGCAGGGCCTCACGCTTGACACCTGCCATCAGATTTTGTACATCCACCTTGTCCACCTTCTTCGCCGCAGAAAGCCAGTTTGCCTTGAACTGCTGCTCGTCCTTAGCAGTTTTTTGGTCTTCTTTAGGTTCCGCTTGACAATAGCCCAGTATTTCTCAATTGGGCGGAGCTCTGGCGTGTTGGGAGGGTTCTTGTCCTTGGGAACCACCTGCACGTTGTTGGCGGCGTACCACTCCATGGCCTTTTTACCGTAATGGCAAGATGCCAAATCCGGCCAAAACAGTACGGAACAACCGTGTTTCTTCAGGAAATGCAACAGACGTTTATTCAAACACTCTTTTACGTAAATTTCTTGGTTGACAGTCCCGGAAGCTATGAAAATGCTGCTTTTCAAACCACAGGTACAGATGGCTTGCCAAACCAGATATTTCTTTGCAAACTTTGACAGTTTTATGTGCTTGAAAATATCTGCTACCTTTCCCCTTCCTTTTGCCGTATAAAACTCCTGTCCCGGAAGCTGCTTGAAGTCGACTTTGACGTGGGTTCCGTCGTCCATTACCACGCAGTCAAACTTCGTCAGCATCGTCGTGTACAGCCTCCGGGTTCGCGCTTTGGCCGTCGTATTTTGTTTATCATCGCGATTTGGAGTCACTACCTTCTTGTAAGTCGATAGTCCGGCTCGTTTTTTGGCTCGATGCACGGTTGTAGACGATACACCCAGCTTATTTGCGGCATCTCGGAGAGAGAGGTTAGGGTTTCGCTTGAAACTACCGGTTTTCGATTTCCCCCCGATCCAGACTTCCTGGCTGTCGACAAACGTTCCCCAAACACTTTAATTACATTTGTAACGGTTGATTTGGCAACTTTTAGCGATTTTGACAGCTTTGCGTGCGAGTAGCTCGGATTTTCGCGATGCGCCAGCAAAATTTTGATACGCTGCTCTTCTTGCTTGGACGGCATTTTGACAACTGAAGAGTGAATTCCAAAATCAAAATAGAAACAACATTCTACACACACACAACTTCAAAATGAGGGGTGTTCAGGTTTTTTGCAATGCAAAATTGAAAGAAATACGTCAAGTTTATATTGACCAAATTTTGACCGTATCACCCTTTAAGATTCGGCCTGGCCAAACTTACGGCTGTATATACCTGTTTATATATTTTTTTCAATTAAATTTCTTGTTCATAAGAACTACACAATTTCACAAATTTTTTTCCAATTAAAAATTTTATTGATTCAATAATTTTTTTAATTGAATTGTGATAGAAGACATTTCAATGTAGAATTTTTAAAATTTAATTGGATCAATTAATTTCGTGATTGAATCAGATTTTATGTGTATGTATAAAAATTTCGTATTATATATCACCACATTTTAGATATTAAGGGTTGTGAAAAATTTTGCGCTTTGCGAATTTGTAAACCACAACAATGGCGATAGCCTTGGAATTTCTCCCCGATAAAGAATATATATAATTTCTATAGTTTAAAATCGTTATTTGGATGTCCCATTCCATCACCATTCTATAGTGGTGGATATAAAAAGTTATCCAAATTTATTAAAACAATGGCGTTGAGTTTTCTTTTCATTAAAATTTCTTTTTTTTTAAGAAATTTCTCTTAAAAATAAAAGAGTCTTTCATATTGACGCAATATGTTTGTTAATGTGCCTTATTTTTTTTTTTTAATTTCTTCAAACTAAATGTTCCGTTTAGTTTAAGTCAAAAATCCAATTAACAATATATAAATAACATTGATCTTGAATATTTAATAAAAGCAAGCTTTAAAGGTTAATTACTGTGTTAGTTACTCACAGCTGTAGAAACTCTAATAACATTAAATTGTTAATCTCGATTTTGATCTATTATTTACTAGACATCAATCTATTAGATTAAAGCAAATTTAAACAAACAACAGTTTAATAGGAATTGTTAAATGTCATATGTAATTTTTTCACAAATCATATCAGTAATTATTATTTGAAAATATCAACCAGCTGGTATATATAAAAAAATACAGACGTACATGATATTTTATGCTGCCACTTGTGTTGAATATTCTCGGTTTTGTGTCTTAAGTCTTTTGTTTATTTCGCATTCTATACACACTTGATCAAATCTAGTGCATGTCAGCCACAACACAATTCACTGACATTTAATAGTAACAAAATCATTTCTACTAAAGCTTCCTGTTGCTTTTTGAGTTCTTTATTACTCGTATTATATAATAATTTAAAGATAAAATTTTATTTGACTGTAGAGGATATTCAAACTGATAATTAAATCGTGAGCTCTTGGCAAAAATCCAATTATTATGTGCAATGTTACTTTTATAAATTTGCTACTCTTCATTAAATGATGATTTAACCAATATCATTAAAAATTAAGTAATTATACTATATTTACGATTTTTTTTTTCAAATCAGGAAATACTTATTTAAAAATTGATTGAATAACAACCGTAGCATAGGTTTAAGCATTTAATCAACACTCTGGCTAATAATGAGTTTTCGCCAATTTTTGCACTTGTCCAAAATTCCATTGTCTATAATGTATGAAAAAATTGTTTATGGTCTTATAGTTTAAGAACTTGATTTTCTTGTAGCAATGATAAAAAATCAACTTTCGTTTAGCCATGTTGGAGTTAGGAAACATGGCCAAATTAATTGAACAATAATGGTTATTTCCATACTTTGAATTAAATAGCAATCAACATAATTTTAATTGATTTAAAGCAATGCAATTATTTTTTTGGTGATTTTAGATAAACAGAAATGATAGAAGAAATTATAATAATCAATGTCAGGTCGACTGCACGGTTGACAAAGCTGATAGAATTCTACCGAAAATGGTAGATTTTTTACAGTCTGGTAGATTACAGGAATTTTTGATGTTTTGGTAGATTTTTCAAAATATTCCACTCCAACTAAGAGATACCTCAATATTCTATCCAAATAAAATGTTGACAACATTTTCTGTGGAAATAAAGTTTTGAAAAAATGTCTATAAAATATAATCTTGACAAAATTTGCAATAACATAGAAATACAATTTTGACTACATTTTTTATAAAAATAAAATTTTTGAGAAAATTTTCTGTAGAAATAAAATTTTAACAAGTTTCCTATAGAAATATAGATTTTGACAAAAATCTCTATGGAGATAAAATTTCGACAAAATTTTATATAGACAAAAAATATTCTACAGAAAAATTTCTATAGAAATAAAATGTTGACAAAATTTTCTATAGATATAAAGTTTTGGGAAAATTTTCGATAGAAATAAAATTTTGCGAAAAATTTCGATAGAAATAAAATGTTGAGAAAACTTTCCATAGAAATAAAATTTTGACAAAATCACAAGATATAAAATTTTGAGAAAATATCTGGGAAACAAAATTTTGGGAAAATTTTCTATAGACATAAAATTTTGGGAAAATTGTCTATAGACATAAAATTTTGGGAAAATTTTCTAAGGAAATAAAATTTTGGATAAATTTTGTATAGAAATAAAATTTTGGAAAATTTTCCATAGAAATATAATTTTGGAAAATATTGTATAGAAATACAATTTTAGGAAAATTTTCCATAGAAAAAAAATTTTGACAAAATCTCTATCGAAATAAAATGTTGACAACATTTACTATACAAATAAAATTTTGACAAAATTTTCTATGGAAATTAAATTTTGGCAAAATTTAATATAGAAATAAAATTTTGACAAAATTTAATATAGAAATAAAATTTTGACAAAATTTACTATAGAAATAAAATTTTGGGGAATTTTTCTATAGAAATAAAATGTTGGCAAAATTTTCCATAGAAATATAATTTTGACAAAATCTATATAGACATAAAATTTTGGGAAAATCTCTGAGAAATAAAATTTTGGTATAATTTTCTATAGATATAAAATTTTGGCAAACTTTTCTTAAGAAATAAAATTTTGGGAAAATTTTCTATAGAAATAAAATTTTGGGAAAATTTTCCATAATAAAATTTTCCATAATTAAAATTTTCCAAATACAATTTCGACAAAATCTATATAGAAATAAAATTTTGGGAAAATTTTCTATAGACATATATTTTTGGGAAAAATTTCTAAAGAAAAAAAATTTGGGAAAATTTTCTAAAAAAATAAAATTTTGGGAAATTTTTGTATAGAAACAAAATTTTCTTTAAAATTAAAATTTCGACAAAATTTTTGATGGAAATAAAATTTCTACAAAATTTTCTATAGAAATAAAATTTTGGGGAATTTTTCTATAGAAATAAAATTTTGGAAAAATTTTCTATAGAAATAAAATGTTGATAAATCTTTCCATAGAAATAATATTTTGACAAAATCTATATAGATATAAAATTTTGAGAAAGTCTCTGAGAAATAAAATTTTGGGAAAAGTTTCTATAGACATAAAATTTTGGGAAAATTTTCTAAAAAAATAAAATATTGGGAAGATTTTGTATAGAAATAAAATCTTGGGAAATTTTTTCAGAGAAATGAAATTTTGGGAAAATTTTCCATAGAAATAAAATTTTGAGAAAAATTTTTATGGAAATAAAATTTTGAGAAAATTTTCTATAGAAATACAATTTTGCGAAAAGTTTCTATAGACATAAAATTTTGGGAAATTTTTCTAAAGAAATAATATTTTGGATACATTTTTTGTAAAAATAAAATCTTGGGAAAAGTTTCTATAGAAATAAAATTTTGGAAAAATTTTCTATGGAAATAAAATTTTGAAAAAATGTTCTATAGAAATACAATTTTGGAAAAATTTTCTATAGAAATAAAATTTTGGGAAATTTTTCTAAAGAAATAATATTTTGGATACATTTTTTGTAGAAATAAAATCTTGGGAAAAGTTTCTAAAGAAATAAAATTTTGGGAAAATTTTCTATGGAAATAAAATTTTGGAAAAATTTTCTATAGAAATAAAATTTTGGAAAAAATTTTCTATAGAAATAAAATTTTGCAAAATTTTTCTAAAGAAATAATATTTTGGATACATTTTTTGTAGAAATAAAATCTTGGGAAAAGTTTCTATAGAAATAAAGTTTTGGGAAAATTTTCTATAGAAATAAAATTTTGGGAAAATTTTCTAAAGAAATAAAATTTTGGGAAGATTTTGTATAGAAATAAAATCTGGGGAAAATTTTCAGAGAAATGCAATTTTGGGAAAATTTTGTATAGAAATACAATTTTGGGAAAATTTTCCATAGAAATAAAATTTTGGGAACAATTTTTATAGAAATAAAATTTTGAGAAAATTTTCTATAGAAAGACAATTTTGCGAAAAGTTTCTATAGACATAAAATTTTGGGAAATTTTTCTAAAGAAATAATATTTTGGATACATTTTGTGTAGAAATAAAATCTTGGTGAAAGTTTCTACAGAAATAAAATTTTGGGAAAATTTTCTATGGAAATAAATTTTTGGAAAATTTTTCTATAGAAATAAAATTTTGGAAAAAATTTTCTATAGAAATAAAATTTTGGAAAATTTTTCTAAAGAAATAATATTTTGGATACATTTTTTTAGTAATAAAATCTTGGGAAAAGTTTCTATAGAAATAAAATTTTGGGAAAATTTTCTATGGAAATAAAATTTTGGAAAAAATGCGAAAAGTTTCTATAGACATAAAATTTTGGGAAATTTTTCTAAAGAAATAATATTTTGGATACATTTTTTGTAGTAATAAAATCTTGGGAAAAGTTTCTATAGGAATAAAATTTTGGGAAAATTTTCTATGGAAATAAATTTTTGGAAAAATTTTCTATTGAAATAAAATTTTGGAAAAATTTTCTATAGAAATAAAATTTTGGGAAATTTTTTGTAGAAATAAAATCTTGGGAGAAGTTTCTATAGTAATAAAATTTTGGGAAATTTTTCTATGGAAATAAAATTTTGGAAAAATTGCGAAAAGTTTCTATAGACATAAAATTTTGGGAAAATTTTCTAAAGAAATAATATTTTGGATACATTTTTTGTAGAAATAAAATCTTGGGAAAAGTTTCTATAGAAATAAAATTTTGGGAAAAGTTTCTATAGAAATAAAATTTTGGGAAAATTTTCTATGGAAAAAAAATTGTGGAAAAAATTCTATAGAAATAAAATTTTGGAAAAATTTTTTATAGAAATAAAATTTTGGAAAAATGTTCTAAAAAAATAATATTTTGGATACATTTTTTGTAGAAATAAAATCTTGGGAAAAGTTTCTATAGAAATAAAATTTTGGGAAAATTTTCTATGAAAATAAAATTTTTGGAAAATTTTCTATGGAAATAAAATTTTGGAAAAATTTTCTATAGAAATAAAATTTTGGAAAAATTTTCTATAGAAATAAAATTTTGGTAAAATTTACTATAGAAATACAATTTTTAAAATTTATCAAAAACTCCAAAATATGTGTTTTCAAATTTTGAAGATTTTTGGTAAAATTTTCTTCAAATTTTGGTAGATTATTTTTGGAACGAGTGGAAGCCGTGGTCGAGTGTCTTTGTACAGGGGCTGCAATTTTAGTCGATATGTGTGATGGTTTGCAATGTGAGAAAAAAAAAAACAAAATATTAAGAACAAAATAAAAACAACGCTACAGATTTCAATAATAAAGCTATCCAACGTGCAATTTTCACAGATGGGCTGAGTTCAAAGATGAGCTACATTTAATTAGTTGTAATATGTCCCTAGTAAAACAAAACTGGAAGTTCTTCCTAAGTCATTACTTTTAATGTACATCCAAAAATGCTCTCCTAGAGATGGACATAATTCCACCTTCACAAGAAGTCCTTATGAGGTGATATGTAAAATCCTTAGCTTTAAACAGATTTTGCAATGAATTTAATTATTATAAATTTTACAGTGTATAAAGGACAGTAAGAACAAAAAAATAATAATGGAAATTTCCAACAAATAGTTGAATTTCTCATTTTACGTGGAATATTGCTATAAAAGTCAATGCGCTCTTTAAAAAACTGACTTCCACCCTAGACAAGCCCAAGTAAAATTAATTGCTTCTGATCCAATTTTGCACCACTTACGGATCGAAAAAATTGCTTATAAAATAATCTCTATATCGAGTATATTTCTTGTTCCCAAAATTTTCTTATGAAAAAATAAATTAGCTTGAAAACATTTAGAATGAGCAAACATTTATTGGCCTCAGACCATTTCGGTTTTATTAATGAACTGAAAGAAAATCCAAAGCAATTCATAACTCTACATGATGTAATCACAAAAAAAAATAAATACGTGATTTGTATGACATCAAATTGAAATTGCAGAGTAAAAAGACTACTAGTACTTAAAGAAATAGAGTAAAGTGTACAAGCGTAATGAAAAATTACTAGAAAAAAAATCAGTAAGCCAATATTTAAATCATGATTTAGTATCTCCATTACCATAACAATGAATTATTTTGCAAACAAAATCAGACAATGTCTAGGTTTTCTATGACCGGCTTATAAATGTAGGTGGGGCAATGTTATGTATATATAGACCAGTAAAAAAAAAAAAACTAAAAACAAATTAGTAGAAAAAAGTAGCGACGAGACAAGAAATCAAAAAAAAATTATATAAAAAAAATGAATATAAATTACAAAATAAATTATCGACAATTGTTATGCCTAAGGTGTAGTTATAATTGTAACAAGTATGTGTCTTAAGTCTTTTGTTTTGCCTAGAGTGCGCACTCGCTCATTCAAACAGTAGACTTGGCCAGTCATCAAAAACTTCTGCAGTAGCAAAGAGTAAGAGAACAAAATTGTATTTCATCACGAATTTTTCTTTTTTCTAAAGTTGCATATGGACACAATTAAGGCATGTGGAAATTTATTATATTTTTGTGTGCCCACGAAATGAAACCCTTTTTTATTGTAAAAAAAAGCATTTGAAATTGAAACGAGTGATGTCTGGGGTAATTAAACAAATAAACTCAATATATAAACCACATAAGCTAAAAATGAAGTAAGAAATTGTGGAAAATCAAATGCAGTGAAATGAAACTTTTTACTGAAAATCCTAACAAAATAAAACGTTTTCAAAATTTTAATACAAAAATAAAATTTCTCCAGTAGAAATGAAATTTTGACCACTTCTCCTAAAGAAAATAAATTTTCCAATTACAATCATTTAAGTTCAAATTAAAAATATTCTATAGTGGTTCAGAAGTTCATAATTCGTTATGGATTTAGGATCTCCCGATATAATTTTAATGCAATCATATAGCTTTCGACGTAAAAATTCTTTGGAATACGAAAATTTTTCCAATTAAAGTCTTAATTGAGTTTTAAAAATATCCAATTAAAAATTTAATTGGTTCAACAAATTTTTTAATTGAAACAAAAATCAATCACAAACATTAATAATGTCAATTAATTTTTTAATTGCATCAAATAATTTTTTAATTGTTACTATCATTTCTGTGATTGAAGACATTTCAATTAAAAAATTAATTTCGTGATTAAATCAGAAGAGAAATTTTTGTGTGTATTGTTGTTGTGAAAATGATTTTATTAATTTTTTCCTTCCCGGTGGGTTCACTGTTTTTCTTGAGTGTAGAAGAAATCCATCTTTAGAACACCCCCGTGAAATCGATCTATCACAAGTCAATCCACCAGTCACTCAATTCTATAATCGCTACACTCCATTATATAACTAATTAACATTTTTTCCAATCATGGCTACTAAACTTTGATTTGTTTTGTAGGTTTTTTTTTTCGACCTTATTGTCATCGTATTTTTCAATTAAGAAAAATTAACTTCATATACATCGTGACAGGAAAAACGTGGACGTTCTTAAAAGCTTTGTGTTTTTTTTTTTGTTGTATTGTGACTTATTTACAAAAAAAACCACGCATGACCACACCATGAACTTTCAAAAATTATAATGACAATGGCAAAAAAAATCAAACAAAGAACCACTAGAACTAGAACAAATGCAGAGTTAAGAACTTTATTAACATTAACCAAAAACTATAGCAACGGAATGATCCTATATTCTTGAGATACCGCACCCATGGTGAATGTCAGCACATTTGAATTGGTCATCTGATTGGCAAACAACGGAATAGAATTTAAAACAAGAGTTTCTTTCAAGTGATAAAATGAAGCAGGTTTATACACAGTTTGCTAGAAAAAACGAACTTAAAGTTCAATAATCCCAGGGCACATAGAATTTAATATTAAAATGTAATTTCTATAGGAAATTTTGTTAAATTTTCATGTTTTGTCAAAACTTCATTTCTATAGGAAATTTTGTCACAATTTAATATTTATAGGGAATTTTGTTAAAACTTCATTTCTATAGGAAATTTCTTAAAAATTTCATTTGTCACAACTTCATTTCTGTAAGTCATTTTGTCAAAATTTCATTTCTATAGAAAATTTTGTCAAAATTTCATTTCTGTAGAATAATTTCTCAAAATTTCATTTCTACAGGAAATTTTCTCAAAATTTCATTTCTATAAGAAATTTGGCCAAAATTTCGTTTCTATAGGTAATTTGGTCAAAATTCCATTCCAATTAGAAATTTTGTAAATATTAAATTTCTATAAAAAATATTGTCACAAATTCACTCCTATGGGGAATTTTGTCAAATTTCCATTTCTATAGGAAATTTTGTCAAAGTTTCATTTCGATAGGAAATTTTGTCAAAATTTCATTCCTATAGGAAATTTTGTCAAAATTTAATTTTTATAGGAAATTTTGTTAAAACTTAATTTCTCTAGGAAATTTTTTAAAAATTTCATTTGTCGCAACTTCATTTCTATAAGTCATTTTGTCAAAATTTCATTTCAACAGAACATTTTTTCAAAATTTAATTTCTTTAGGAAATATTGTAAAAGTTTCATTTCTTTAGGAAATATTTAAAAATTTAATTTCCATAGGAAATTTTGTCAAATTTTTAGTTCTGTAGAACATTTTATCACAACTTCATTTCTGTAGGAAATTTTCTCAAAATTTCGTTTACAATATTCTCAAAATTTTTTTCTATTGGAAATTTCTCACAATTACATTTCTGTAGAATAATTTCTAAAAATTTTATTTCTACAGGAAAATTTCTCAAAATTTCATTTCTATAAGAAATTTGGCCAAAATTTCGTTTCTATAGGTAATTTGGTCACAATTCCATTTCAATTAGAAATTTTTTTAAATATTAAATTTCTATAAAAAATATTGCCACAAATTCACTCCTATGGGGAATTTTGAAAATTTTGTCAAACTTGAATTTCTATAGGAAATTTTGTCAAAATTTCCTTTCTATAGATTTTTTTTAAATTCCACTTCAATTAGAATTTTTTTAAGAATTTAAGAAAAATTTGTCACAACTTCATTTCTGTACGATATTTTGTCACATTTTCATTTCTAAGAAAATTTTGTCAAAATTTCATTTCTTTAGGAAATATTGTAAAAATTTCATTTACATAAAAATTATTGTAAAAATTTCTATAGGAAATTTTGTCAAATTTTCAGTTCTGTAGGGCATTTTATCACAACTTCTTTTTTTCTCAAAATTTCATTTATATAGGGAATTTTCTTAAATTTCTCAACATTTCATTTCTAAAGGAAACTTTCGAAATTTCATTTATATAGGAAATTTTCTTAAATTTCTCAACATTTCATTTCTACAGGAAATTTTCAAAATTTCATTTCTATAGGAAATTATCTCAACATTTCATTTCTATAGGAAATTTTGTAAAATGTCATTTCTATAGGAAATTTGGTCAAAATTACATTTCCATAGGTTAGGTTAGGTTAGGTTAGGTGGCAGCCCGATGTATCAGGCTCACTTAGAATATACAGTCCATTGTGAACCACATTGGTGAACTTCTCTCTTTTTACTGAGTGCTGCCCGATACCATGTTAAGCTCAATGATAAGCGACCTCCTTTTTATAGCCGAGTCCGAACGGCGTTCCACATTGCAATGAAACCACTTAGAGAAGCTTTGAAACACTCAGAAATGTCACCAGCATTACTGAGGTGGGATAATCCACCGCTGAAAAACTTTTTGGTGTTCGGTCGAAGCTGGAATCGAACCCACGACATTATGTATGCAAGGCGGGCATGATAACCATTGCACCACGGTGGCTTCATTTCTATAGTAAATTTGGTCAAAACTCCTTTTCTATAGGAAATTGGGTCAAAATTTCACTTCTATAGGAAATTTAATAAAAAATCTCATTTTTACAGGAAATTTGGTCAAGTTTTCATTTGTATAAAAAAATTTGCCAAAATTTTCAAAAAAATCATTTCTATAGGAAAATTTATTTCTATAGGAAAATATTTTCGTAATTTCATTTCTATTGAAAATTTTTCCAAAATTTTAATTTATGTAGAAATTTTGGTCAAATTTCATCTCCATAGAGAATTTTGTTAAAATTTAATTCCTTAGTAATTTTTATCAAATTTTCATTCCTGTAACAAATTTTGTCAAAACGTCATTTCTATAGGAAATTTGGTCAAAATTTCATTTCTATAGGAAATTTGGTCAAAACTTAATTTCCTAGAAAATTATTGTCAAAATTTCATTTCTATAGGGAATTTTATTGGAATTTCATTTCAATAAGGAATTTTGTTAAAATTTCATTTCTATAGGAAGTTTTGTCGAATTTTATGTCTACAGAAAACAATGTAAAAATTTCATTTCTATAGACAATTTTGTCAAAATACTATTTCCATTAGAATTTCTTAACAAATTCATTTCTAAAGGAAATTTTGCCACAAATTCATTTTCATAGGAATTGTTAAATTTCCATTTTTTCATTCTATAGGGAATTTTATTAGAATTTCATTTCAATGTAAAAATTCCATTTCTATAGGAAATTTTGTCAAAATTTCATTTCTTAGGCAATTTGGTCAAAATTTCATATTTATAGGCAATTTTGTCAAAATTTAATTTCTATAGGCAATTTTGTCAAAATTTCATTTCTACAGGAAATTTTGTAAAAATTCTATTTTTATTTATTAGAAATTCTTGACAAATTCATTTCTAAAGGAAATTTTGTCACAAATTCATTTTCATAGGAATTGTCAAATTTGCATTTTTATTATTCTATAGGAAAGTTTGCCAAAATTTTATTTCTGTAGGAAACTTTCTCCAAATGTTGTCATGAATTCATTTCTAAGGAAATTTTGTCAAAATTTGATTTCTATAGAAAATTTTGTCAACATTTAATTTCTTTAGAAAATTATATAAAAACTTCATTTCTACAGGAATTTTTTTCAAAATTTAATTTATGAGTTTTTATCACAACTTCATTTCTATAGGAAATTCTATAGGGAATTTTGTCAGAATTTCATTTTTGTAATTTCCTTTATATCGACAATTTTGTCAAACTTTCATTTCTATAGGAAATTTTGCAAATTTTCCTTTCTTTATGGAATTTTGTCAGAATTTCATTTCTTTAATTTCCTTTATATTGAAAATTTTGTCAAACTTTCATTTCTTTAGGAAATTATGTAAAAACTTCATTTCCACAGGAAATGTTATCAAAATTTCATTTCTATAGGAAATATTGTCAAAATTTCATTTCTATAGGAAAAATTTTGTCAAAATTTAATTTCTGTAGGACATTTTGTCAAAACTTCATTTCTGTAGAAAATTTTGTGTAAATTTCATTTCTATGGGAAATTTTCGCAAAAGTTTATTTATATAGGTAAGTTTTTTAAAATTCCATTTCTATAGGAATTTTTTTCAAAATTTCATTTCTATATGAAATTTTATAAAAATTTCATTTCTTTATGAAATTTTGAACAAATTCTATTTCTATAGGCAATTTTGTAAAAATTTTATTTCTAGGGGAAATTTTGTAAGTAAGAAAAATTATCTATTCGCTGAAGATTATGGTAACACTCATTCGGGTTAAAAAAAATTAATATACAAAGGTAAAAAAGTGAAAATATGTTAAAACGTGTTCACATATTTCCATGATAGCATGTTTCAGAAAACACATAACACAATGGTGATGACGTAGGCCAAAATTTAACCCCTTTCCATTTCAATGAATTCCTTTTTGGCAATATAAAGATTGATGGAGCGTCATATATTGGTTATGGCTTCTTCAAAATTCCTTGTTATAACATAGGCATAACATCCATAGTATGACAACAAGGTGCTGATGTCTGGGACAGCATAAAGACAAAATCATCATCTTGTATGCCTCGCCAAAACCCTGATGCATAAATTTCCAATCATCTATGGTAAAGAACAAAAGAAGTGAAATCTTTGTCAGACATAGAATCAGCAATTGAAGTCCATAAATCAATCACTAAAAAGGCAAACGCCATCCCAACCCCCAGAGATTGGCCACAATACAATCAGTGGGAAGAGGGCAACGGTAGAAAACGATTGATTTTGAAATGAAATAAAAATATATATATATAAAAATTTCCATTTCATATGATGAATCCCAAACAATTGAAAAACAATATACTTGCATATGTACATAAACAATAACATTCATAATCAAATGGAATCCAATTGTTTTTTTCTCAAATCCCTGTAGCTAAATCTGCAAAAAAAAAACCAAAAGACCTAAGCACAATTGAAATAAAAAAGAGACATTGATCAAAAGCTCAAGCCGCTGTCTTTTTTCTTTTGCATATATGACAATGCCCAGAGCTAAATTTCTGAAAAAACACACGTCTCGAACATGACTTTTGTAAATCAAAACACTCCCCTAGAGAAATAAACGTTGGTTTCAAGTAGCAGACAAAAATTAAATTAAAATAGCCACAATAGTAATAATAACCAAACTATTGGCGTGATTTGAATTTGTTATACCCTCCTTCATAGAATATTCGTATAGGCTTTTAAGTGATATGAATGTATATCGACTAAAAGCTAAGTTGAAATAATTCCTATTACTGTATGAGCCCGCATGTCCATCCGATTGTCTGCTAAAGTCACAACCGAATTGAAATCAAATACTCCACAAATAATTCTTGGGATTCTTTTTGAGATTAAAAATGAGTCATAACTGTAGCTACATCTTCAAAGTTGGCCCTTTGACTACTTAGCCACCATTTTGTCAAAATTTCTTTTCTGTAGGAGATTTTCTCAAAATTTCATTTCTATAGGAGATATTCTCAAAATTTCATTTCTATAGGAATTTTTTGTCAAAATTTCATTTCTATAAGAAATTTTGTCAAAATTTCATTTCTATAGGAAATTTTGTCAAAATTTCATTTCTATAGAAAATTTTATCAAAATTTCATTTCTATAGGAAATTTTGTCAAATTGTATTTTTATAGGAAATTTTGTCAAAATTGTATTTTTATAGGGAATTTTGTCAAAATTTCATTTCTATAGGAAATTTTGTCAAAATTTCATTTCTATAGGAAATTTTGTCAAAATTTCATTTCTATGGGAAATTTTGTCAAAATTTCATTTCTATAGGAAATTGTGACAAATTCCATTTCTATAAGAAATATTTCCAAAATTTCATTTCTATAAGAAATAATTCCAAAATTTCATTTCTATAGGAAATTTTGTCATAATTTCATTTCTCTAGGAAATTTTGTCGAAATTTGTTTCTATAGGAAACTTTGTCAAAATTTAATTTCTATAAGAAATTTTGTCATAATTTAATTTCTATAAGAAATTTTGTCAAAATTTTATTTCTATAGGAAATTTTGTCAAAATTTTAGTTCTATAAAAATTTTGTCAAAATATCATTTCTATAAGAAATTTTGTCATAATTTAATTTCTATAAGAAATTTTGTCAAAATTTTATTTCTATAGGAAATTTTGTCAAAATTCTAGTTCTATAAAAATTTTGTCAAAATATCATTTCTATAAGAAATTTTGTCAAAATTTCATTTCTATAGGAAATTTTTTCAAAATTTCGTTTCTATAGGAAATTTTGTCAAAATTTCATTTTTATAGGAAATTTTGTCAAAATTTTAGTTCTACAATAAATTTTGTCAAAATTTCATTTCTATAACAAACTTTGTCAAAATTTCATTTCTATAACAAATTTTGTCAAAATTTCATTTTTACAACAAATTTTGTCAAAATTTAATTTCTATAGGAAATTTTGTCAAAATTTCATTTCTATAGGAAATTTTGTCAAAATTTCATTTCTATAGGATATTTTGTCAAAATTTCATTTCTATAGGAAATTTTGTCAAAATTTCATTTCTATAGGAAATTTTGTCAAAATTTCATTTCTGTAGGATCTCACAAAAAAAAAAGATTTTTGTTTATTTCATTCGAATGAAAGAAAGAAGAGGAAGTACGCTCAAAATAAACCCAGCCAACTGCACTCAAATCGATGATTTGACGGTGGCAAAGGAAAAGAGTTATGTTTGAACGAATTTATTTCGGCATAAGCCAGCTACCATATAAAACCTATTTTCGGAAGGTGCAAGTGTGGTTCATTGTTGGGTTTAATGAACTGCCGGAATTTATTCTGATAATTGGTTGATAGTTTTTCTGCAAGTAGAGGATGCTGATGAGTAATATGGTAATTCCGAAACGTGCATCCATCCAACCATCTTGCAGTCTATAGGGCTTTGCCCAAATAAATTTGACAAACATTCCTTTCCTCTGTTGGTTAAGCTACACTTGTAGTTTAGTCAATGTATGGTTTTAAGCTGCTATAAAAAAACAACCATTTTTGTTTATTTTTAAGGTTTTATTCCAAAAAAGCAAAAAAAATCCTTTCTATTGGGAATTTCATTTTTATAGGAAATTTTGTCAAAATTTCATTTCTATAGGAAATATTGCCAAAATTTCATTTCTATAGGAAATTTTGTTAAAATTTCATTTCTATAACAAATTCTGTCAAAATTTCATTTCTATAGGAAATTTTGTCAAAATTTCATTTCTATAGCAAATTTTGTCAAAATTTCATTTCTATAGGAAATTTTGTCAAAATTTCAATGCTATAAAAAATTTTGTCAAAATTTCATTCCTATAAATTGTTTTTTCAAAATTTCGTTTCTATAGAAATTTTGTCAAAATTGTATTTCTATAGAAAATTTTGTCAAAATTTTAGTTCTATAGGAAATTTTGTCAAAATTTCATTTCTATAGGAAATTTTGTCAAATTTCCATTTCTATTGGAAATTTTGTCAAAATTTCATTTCTATAGGAAATTTTATCAAATAATTAGGAAATTTTGTCGAAATTTTTTACCTCCCATACTAATGAAATTTATTCCTACCATAAGACTTTTTGAAGTTTGTAAGCAAAATAAAATCGAATATAACCAAATTGGTAAATATATTTAGGGTTTCGGTAGCATTTCATTCCGAACTTCTTTATGTTTAAAATCGTTGCAAAATTGAAAATATTCCTGCTTCAAAGAGTTGAAATTGGGGTTTCGGCCGCATTTAATAATATAATCCCTCCAACCAATTAACTGGGTTACACAAAAAAATATTTTCAAGTGTTGTATTTGAATATGTTCTGTAAGTCTAATAAGTCTAATGTCAGGTTGTTTTTCTATCCTAATCTTTGATGGAATTTAGTCAGGTTTTGTAAATCTCACTCAAAATTAAAACAAAAAAAAAACATTTCTGTTTATTTTTAAGATTTTATTTAAAAATTGCCAGGCAAAGTCTATTAAGAAACCACAAACAGAAAACAAACAAATTTAATCCCATAAAAAGCATGGCTGATAACCTGGTGTGCCCCTTAATGGTTATAACCTGGCAGGGTATACGATAATTCTTTAGATTCCAGAATAAGATTGTTGAAATAGCAAAGAGTTTATGACACTCGAAAGATTATATTTTTTGTTAAGCCAAAGGCGAGGGATTAAAAAATATTTCACAAAAATGGAACATGTTAAGAATCTCCCATAAGATTTGGTAAAATTTTGAAAAGTTCATGATTTAGGAATTTAGGTTAAGCAAACAGAAAATGACACACTTTTGTTATTATTTGAAATTTATATGACATATATTTCATTAACAAAAAAATCAAGCAAATGTGTATATTACGAAAATGTCTTAAATAACAACAAATGAATTACGAGTGCTTTGAACATACCCACGTTATATTTAATGGAATTATTCTGGTGGAAATGCAAATAATAATTTCCTTGTTGTCCTCTGTATACAAAGACTCTATTTATTTATTATATATACAAGAAGAATTGAAGGAAAAACAAGTATATAAGGCCGTAAGTTCGGCCAGGCCGAATCTTATGTACCCTCCACCATAGATTGCGTAGAAACTTCTACTAAAGACGGTCATCCACAATTAAATTACTTGGGTTTCGAACGATGGCGAGGCATCTTAAAACTTCTTAACATCATCTTCCAAATTGTAAGTTAGTCCATGCGGGATATATATTAGATAAAATAAAGGTCGACTAAATACGTATATACAGTTCTTGACCGGTATATATAGGGAAGGTTAGGTTAGGTGGCAGCCCGATTCCATGTTAAGTTCAATGACAAGGTACCTCCTTTTTATAGCGGAGTCCGAACGGCGTTCCACATTGCAGTGAAACCACTTAGAGAAGCTTTGAAACCCTCAGAAATGTCACCAGCATTACTGAGGTGGGATAATCCACCGATGAAAAACTTTTTGGTGTTCGGTCGAAGCAGGAATCGAACCCACGACCTTGTCTATGCAAGGCGGGCATGCTAACCATTGCACCACGGTGGCTCCCGGGAAAAAATAATTACGAACCGATATGAACTTTTGTGCGGTAATTATAGAGCCAGAATTGAAATTGTGGGGTCGCTTTATATGAGGGCTATAACATATACAATTATGAAAACGAGTCTACCACAAATGGCAGATTTTTTACTAATTGGTAGATTGGTAGAATTCTTGATGTTGTGGAAGATTTTACAAAATATTCCTCTCCAACTATGAAATGCTTCACACATTTTCTATAGAAATAACATTTTGACAAAATTTTCTATAGAAATAAAATTTTGACAAAATTTTTTATAGAAATAAAATTCTGACAATATTTTCTATAGAAATAAAATTTTGACAAAATTTTGTATCGAAATTATATTTTCACAAAATTTCCTAAAGACATAAAATGTTGACAAAATATTCTATACAAATATAAAATTTTGACAAAATTTTCTATAGAAATATAAAATTTTGACAACATTTTCTATGGCAATAAAATTTTGGTAGATTATTTTTGGCTCGAGTGGCAATAGTGATTTTTCGGTTTATATGGGGGCTATATATATTTATGGACCCATGTGGACCAATTTTTACTTGGTTGTTGGATACCATATACCATCGGTTTATATGGCCTAATCTGGGGGCTATACGTAAGAATGGACCGATATGGCCTATTTGCAATACCATCCGAGCTACATCAATAAAAACTACTTGTGCCAAGTTTCAAGTCGATAGCTTGTTTCGTTAGGAAGTTAGCGTGAACAGACGGACAGACGGATATGCTTAGATCGGCTCAGAATTTCACCATGACCCAGAATATATAAACTTTCTGGGGTCTTAGAGTAATATTTCGATGTGTTACAAACGGAATGACAAAGTTAATATACCACCCATACTATGGTGGAGAGTATGAAAATTAGTTCCAAAAAAGGAGCCAAGAATTTCCACAGTCCAGCAAAAATAATTTGGACGGTGTTCTAAACGCACAACTTTAAAAACACGTCCAAAAATATTCTTATAGAGATGTTCTTTATTTTAAATATACAGGAAGTTCTTTTAATAAACTCGCTGTTTTCTTATTTAAAAAAAATGATAATAAATAATCATTAATAAATTATTTTGTAAATTAAATAAAATATTAAAAAAACAAGAATTAAAACTATTGTTTATTTATCAAGTTAGCTTTTTATTCCTTTTAATATTTTATTTAAAAATTGTTTTATTAATTATTATTTATTGCCAATATTTACTGATTATTTATTATAATTTTTAAACATTTTTATAACCTCCATCATAGGATGGGGGAATATTAACTTTGTCATTCCGTTTGTAACACATCGAAATATTGCTCTAAGACCCCACAAAGTATATATATTCAGGGTCGTGGTGAAATTCTGAGCCGATCTAAGCATGCCCGTCCGTCCGTCTGTTGAAATCACGCTAACTTCCGAACGAAACAAGCTATCGACTTGAAACTTGGCACAAGTATGTGTTATCGATGTAGGTCGGATGGTATTGAAAATGGGCCTTATCGGTCCACTTTTACGTATAGCCCCCATATAAAGGGACCCTCAGATTTGGCTTGTGGAGCCTCTAACAGAAGCATATTTCATCCGATCCGGCTCAAATTTGGTACATGGTATTGGTAAATGGTCTTTAACAACCATGCAAAAATTGGTCCACATCGGTCCATAATTATATATAGCCCCCATATAAACCGATCCCCAGATTTGGCTTGCGGAGCCTAAAAGAGAAGCAAATTTCATCCGATCCGGCTGAAATTTGGTACATGGTGTTGGTATATGGTCTCTAACAACCACGCAAAAATTGGTTCACATCGGTCCATAAATATATATAGCCCCCATATAAACCGATCCCCAGATTTGGCTTGCGGAGCCTCAAAGAGAAGAAAATTTCATCCGATCCGGCTGAAATTTGGTAGATGATGTTGGTATATGGTCTCTAACAACCATGCAAAAATTGGTCCATATCGCTCCTTAATTATATATAGCCCCCATATAAACCGATCCCCAGATTTGGTTTGTGGAGCCTCTAAGAGAAGCATATTTCATCCGATCCGACTGAAATTTGGTACATGGTGTTGGTATATGGTCTCTAACAACCATGCAAAAATTGGTCCACATCGGTCCATAATTATATATAGACCCCATATAAACCGATCTCCAGATTTGGCTTGCGAAGCCTCAAAGAGAAGCAAATTGCGTCCGATCCGGCTGAAATTTGGTACATGGTATTGGTATATGGTCTCTAATAACCGTGCAAAAATTGGTCCACATCGGTCCATAATTATATATAGCGCCCATATAAACCGATCCCCAGATTTGGCTTGCGGAGCCTCAAAGAGAAGCAAATTTCATCCGATCCGGCTGAAATTTGCTGCATGATGTTGGTATATGGTCTCTAACAACCATGCAAAAATTGGTCCACATCGGTCCATAATTATATATAGACCCCATATAAACCGATCTCCAGATTTGGCTTGCGAAGCCTCAAAGAGAAGCAAATTGCGTCCGATCCGGCTGAAATTTGGTACATGGTATTGGTATATGGTCTCTAATAACCGTGCAAAAATTGGTCCACATCGGTCCATAATTATATATAGCGCCCTTATAAACCGATCCCCAGATTTGGCTTGCGAAGTCTCCAAGAGAAGCAAATTTCATCCAATCCGGTTGTAATTTGGAACATGGTGTTAGTATATGATCTTTAACAACCGTGCCAGAATTGGTCCATATCGGTCCATAATTATATATAGCCCCCATATAAAACTTTCTCCAGATTTGACCTCCGGAGCCTCTTGGAGGAGCAAAATTCATCCGATCCGGTTCAAATTAGGAACGTGGTGTTAGCATATGATCGCTAAGAACCATACCAAAATTGGTCCAATCACACAAAAATTGGTCCATATCGGTTCATAATCATTGTTGCCACTAGAGCCAAAAATAATCTACCAAATTTTTTTTTCTATAGAAAATTTTATTTCTAGAGAAAATTTTGTAAAAATTTTATTCCGTTCATAATAAAATTTTCATCATTGTCAAGATTTTATTTCTATAGAAAATTTTGTCAAAATTGTATTTCTATAGAACATTTTGTTCAAATTTTATTCGGTTCATAATCATGGTTGCCACTCGAGCCAAAAATAATCTACCAAGATTTTATTTCTATAGAAAATTTTGTAAAAAGTTTATTTCTATAGAAAATTTTGTTAAAATTTTATTTTTGTAGAAATTTTTGTTAAAATTTTCTTTCTATAGAAAATTTTCTCAAAATTTTCTTTCTATAGAAAATTTTCTCAAAATTTTTATTTCTATAGAAAATTTTGTGAAAATTTTATTTCTTTAGAAAATTTTGTTAAAATTTTATTTCTGTAGAAAATTTTGTCAAAATTTTATGTCAACTTTGTCAAACTGAATTATATACGTATTGGATCGATCTTTTTTGATTTAATATATACCACGTATGGACTTACATACAATTTAGAAGATGGTGTTAGGAGGTTTTAAGATACCTTGCCATCGGCAAGCGTTACCGCAACTTAAGTAATTCGATTGTGGATGGCAGTGTTTAGAAGAGGTTTCTACGCAATCCATGATGGAGGGTACATAAGCTTCGGCCTGGCCGAACTTACGGCCGTATATACTTGTTTTATTTATTGTTTTATTTAAAAATTGATTTATTAATTGTTATATAATTAAATATATTTTCTAAATGGAAAATTATTTTCTAATTGTTTATAACATTTTTATTTTTTTTTTGCATATTTTGTTTCATTTAGCAATTAATTTATTAATTATTATATAATGAAAAATATTTTCCAAATCATTTCTATTGATCCAAAACTATTATTGTTGTATTTGAATATAGCACAAAACTCTAGGATCGCAAGAACACACATATTTACACAAATTCCCAACTAAAGAAGTTTTACCACAACAACAATTAGTCGACCTCCATGGGCTACATTTTTTACCCTCATTTTCTGTGTAAACAGAGCAACAATTTTCTTTGAAAAAAAATCGATTTTCTGCTCCTCTAACTATGCCGCCTACTGAACACAAAGTATGCGCTAAAAGACTTCCAGCAATGTTGAAGTTTTTTCCTTCTAGATTCTATTCTGGTTTGGCACATGGTGGTATTCTTGTGAAGTCAATAGTTAGTTACAAAGTAAATATCAGAGAAATGAATTCAACAGAAGAATAGTTAAATGGATAAAATTGAGAGACGTTATTGACGCCACACAGTGGGAAGATGTAATATCGTAGGTATTTTTTTTTTTTTAATTTAGAGCCCAATACAATATATTCTCATATGATGCCAACCCTTCTTTTATAAATGCCGCATTGGTATTTGACAATACCGGGGAAGTCAACAAAGATTAGTCAGTTTGTCGTGAACGTTTTTTTATTAGTTAAAGTGTAAGTGTAGGACACGCAGTTTACACTAATTATAGGAAGCTTTATTAATAAAGAATTTTTAATTCTCATGTTAGCCTGATAATGAAAATTATTGCAAATTTTCTTTAAAAAATATTTATATTATATTGCATATTTCATTTATTCCATCTTACAATTCTATATAAAATTTTATCCCACTGTGCTGTACCTTGGCTGCCACCACCAAAATCCTCTCGTCTTCAAATGCTAACAGTGGAAAAACGATGACGAAATGGCTGAAAGCAGGCCCATATAAGAGTTAAGACGAAACTAAAATTTGCCAGAGGACATCAAAACAGAGAAGAGATATAACAAAAGTGGCGGATTCATAGATGTTTGATGCCTAAACATAGATATCGAAATGCAATTAAGCGTATTCTTAAAAATATCCACCACCACCACCACCACCACATCTTCATTATGATCACCACTAACACCATCATGATCATTTGCGTTCATTTTATATGAAAATAATTCTGATGTTAGCCAGACTGTGACTGCGGTCTGACTTAGAGAACAGAAGACTAGAAGTAGGCCTAACCACGTACTTGCTTCCAAAATGCGAACAGACTCATTTTTCTTCAATGACTTTTTTTGTCAAGTTCAATTCCAACAAATAAAATAAAAACAAACAACAACAAACAGGCAATCCTCCATGAAAATATTTGAAAATGAAAGCTTTTCAAGGTATTCAGACGGCGCTAAAGATATTCTTTACTTCTTGGAGGTTTCCACCAAAGAAAACATGACAAACGCCATTCCAAGCGAAAATTGAACTAAGAATAAGAACAAATAACTTAGGCAATTTTTTCATTGCTAGTTTTTGTTTTTTTTTTTGTTTTGCTTTGTAGCAGTTCCTTTGGAAAAGGGCTTGCCATTAACGATGGACAGAGAAATAATGCAAGGAAATTAACAGTTTAATGGAATTTAATTTAACTTATTATTTTTTCAATTTAAATTTAAATTTAAGTTTAAATTCAAATTTAATTTTATTATAATTTTAAATTAAATAGTTTAATGTAATTTAATATATTTTTAAATTAATTGTAATCCTAATTTTAATGTTAACTTTATTTTGATTAAAATTTTATTTTAATATTCATTCTAATTTTAATTTGATTTTGATCTTGATTTTAATTTTAATTTTAATTTTAATTTTAATTTTAATTTTAATTTTAATTTTAATTTTAATTTTAATTTTAATTTTAATTTTAATTTTAATTTTAATTTTAATTTTAATTTTAATTTTATTTTATTTTATTTTATTTTATTTTATTTTAATTTGATATTAATTTAAATTTTAATTTTAATTTTATTTTATTTAATTTTATTTTATTTTATTTTATTTTATTTTATTTTAATTTTAATTTGATATTAATTTAAATTTAAATTTGATTTTAATTTTAATTCTAATTTTAATATTAATTATATTCATTAAAATTTTTAAATAAATTAAATTTTAATTTGTATTTAATTTAATTATAATTTAATTTTATTATAATTTTAAATTAAACTATTTTAATGCAATTGAATATATTTTTAATTTAATTTTAATCTTAATTTTAACGTTAACTTTAATTTTAATTTAAATTTTATTTTAATATTCATTCTAATTCTAATTTTAATTTTAATTTGATTTTGATTTTGATTTTGATTTTGATTTTGATTTTAATTTTAATTTTATTTTATTTTATTTTATTTTATTTTATTTTATTTTATTTTATTTTATTTTATTTTAATTTTAATTTGATATTAATTTAAATTTAAATTTAAATTTGATTTTAATTTTAATTATAATTTTAATATTAATTACATTCATTAAAATTTTTAAATAAATAAAATTTTAATTTGTATTTAATTTAATTATAATTTAATTTTAATGTAAATTTTAATTTAAGGAAACCAACAATAGAATGGAATATATTTTAACTTAATTTTGTTCAATATAATAAAAGGTAAGTTAAGTAAATTTATTAAAATTGTAATGTAAGTTTATATTTAATTTTATTACAATTTTAATGTAACTGTTTTAATGTAATTTATTAAATATTTTTAATTGAATTTTCATCTAATTAATGTAAACGTATTAAATTTTTTTATTTTAATTTTAAATCTAATTTTATTTACTTTCAATTTTAATTTTATTTTTATTTTAATTGTAATTGTAATTGTAATTGGATTGTAATTATAATTTTAATTTTAAGTCTAATTTGAATTACATTCATTCATTAACATTTTTTAATTTTTTTTTTTAATTAATTTTAATGTAATTTAATGTAAATTTTAATTTATTTTTAATGTAATTTAATGTAAATTTTTATTTAAGGAAACCAACAATAGAATGGGATATATTTTAAATTAATTTTGTTCAATATAATAAAAGGTAAGGTAAGTAAATTTATTAAAATTTTTATGTAAGTTTATATTTAATTTTAATAGAATTTTAAATTAAACTGTTTTAATGTAATTTATTACATATTTTTAATTAAATTTTCATCTAATCAAGCGTAGTAATTTAATTTTATTTTAATTTTAATTCAAATTTTAATTCTAGTTCTAGTTTTAATTACATTCATTCATTAACATTTTTAAATAAAATAAATTTGTATTTATATATAATTTAATTATAATTTAATTTTAATGTAATTTAATGTAAATTTTAATTTAAGCAAATCAACAATAAAATGGAATATATTTTAACTTAATTTTGTTCATTATAGTATAAGGTAAGTTAAGTAAATTTATTAAAATTTTAATGTAAGTTTATATTTAATTTTATTATAGTTTTAAATTAAACTGTTTTAATGTAATTTATTATATATTTTTAATTGAATTTTCATCTAATTAATGTAAACGTATTAAATTTTTTTATTTTAATTTTAATTCTAATTTTAATTTACTTTCAATTTTAATTAAAATTTTATTTTAATTGTAATTGGATTGTAATTATAATTTTAATTTTAAGTCTAATTTTAATTACATTCATTCATTAACATTTTTTATTTTTTTTTTAAATTAATTTTAATGTAATTTAATGTAAATTTTAATTTATATTTAATGTAATTTAATGTAAATTTTTATTTAAGGAAACCAACAATATAATGGAATATATTTTAAATTAATTTTTTTCAATATAATGTAAAGTAAGTTAAGTAAACTTATAAAAAATTTTAATGTAAGTTTATATTTAATTTTACTAGAATTTTAAATTAAACAATTTTAATGTAATTTATTACATATTTTTAATTGAATATTTAATTTAATTATAATTATAATTTAATTTTTAATATTATTTAATGTAATTTAATGTACATTTTAATTTAAGGAAATCAACAATAAAATGGAATATATTTTAACTTAAGTTTGTTCATTATAATATAAGGTAAGTTAAGTAAATTTATTAAAATTTTAATGTAAGTTTATATTTAATTTTCTTATAATTTTAAATTAAACTATTTTAATGTAATTTATGATATTTTTAAAATTGAATTTTCATCTAATTAATTTAAACGTATTAATTTTATTTTAATTTAAATTTTATTTTAATTTTAATTCTAATTTTAATTACATTCATTCATTCATTAAAATTTTTAAATAAATTAAATATATTTTAACTTCATTTTGTTCAATATAATGTAAGGTAAGTTAAGTAAACTTATAAAAAATTTTAATGTAAATTTGTACTTAATTTTATTAGAATTTTAAATTAAACTGTTTTAATGTAATTTATTATATATTTTTTATTGAATTTTCTTCTAATTAAACGTAGTAATTTAATTTTATTTTAATTTTAAGTCTAATTCTAATTTTAATTACATTCATTCATTGAAATTGTTAAATTAATTAAATTTTAATATATATTTAATTTTATTACAATTACAACAATATAATGGAATGAATAAGGAAACCAACAATGTACTCAAATTTATTTTAATTTAATTTTGTTCAATATAATGTACAGTAACTTAAGTAAATTTATTAAAATTTTAATGTAAGTTTATATTTAGTTTTTAAATTAAACTGTTTTAATGTAATTTATTATACATTTTTCTTTGAATTTTCATCTAATAAGTTTAAACGTTAAATTTAATTAAATTTTAATTTTAATTTATTTTTATATTTTTTAATCATTTTAATTTTAATTTTATTTCTAATTTTAATTTTTATTTTTTATTTTAATTTTAATTCTAATTTTAATTAATTTAATGTACATTTTAATTAAATTTTTTATTTTACTTAATTTTTTTCACTAATATTTTTTATTTACATAAGTTCAATTTAATATTAACTAAGCTAATTTTACTTAGTTTAATTTAAAGTTTATTTAGTTTAATTTAATATATGCTAGGTGTCATTTTTTTAATTTAAATCAAATCAATTTATTTTATGCCATTATTTTTAATTCAATTTAATTTTATTTTGTTTTTTTGTAAAGAAAATTAAATCAAATTAAATAACTATTTAATTTAATTTTCTTTACTGTTATTATTTAATTTAATATTATTAATTTTAATACAATCTTATTTTAACAAATTCAATTTTAGTTAATTTCTTTTAAATTTCTTTGTTATTAAAAAATACTTTTCATCCATTAATTGAAAAGCACCAATTGCATAAATATACAAAACTGACCAGTTTAAACCATAAATTAAGTGCGTGTGCCCATTTATACACATACCTCTCTAAATATTGCTACAAAAATGACATTTAAAAGAAAATGTAATTTTTCTTATGTTTGTTGCTGTTGCACAATTTAATGGTTGTCATGGTGGTCACTTTGTTTTTGGTTAAGGCAACCCCCTGCCTTGCTTTTCGTACAGCTTCTCCAGCAGACGCCTTGAGGGGGATGAGTTTGCTTGTGTCGATTTTAACAAATTGAGGCTCATTGTGTTACATGTTTTGTACACCTTTTGTTCCGGCTGCTTGTGGCGTTATCTCTTTAGTTTTTTTTTATTCGCTTACCATAAGGCACGCTATAAAATAAGGTCGGGTAGTAAAGGTTTGGTATCATTTTTAGTATCTTGTTATGAAGATACTTTTTTATATATTAGTTTGACAGAGTTTCGGAGCTGTCTACGATCATATGAATTAAGAATTAAAAATAATTCTATTTTTTAGATATTTTAAATGAATATTAAATATATTAGTATTAACTGTTCAGATTTAGAAAAGTTGTTTATATACGAAAGAAAACCAACAACATACAAAAGGGTCTATGGCAGTCGTCTTTTTTCTACACTTTTTCTTGTATCTTTTAGCGTCTAGCACAAGCTTTCATTTTCATTTGATCTACACAAAAAAGGGATTAGCTAAAAAGGTTAGCAAAATTTAAGGAAACAAGTCAAGAAGGGCAGTGGCTAGTAATGGCGGCGTCTTCAACATTTCAAGCGCCCACCGCCAACATTTTTTTTTGTTCTAGGCTATTGTTGTTGATTTACTTAAAGTGACCTCTAAGGTCAACATTAAGTAGCCATATGCATTTTGTTTTGTAATGGATTTTTGTTAGGGCATTTAGGTTGGTATATTATCATCAATGAAGAAATTCATATGCCAGTCTAAGAGGCCCTACCATCAGGTATCTTAAAGATTTTTCTTTCAATTGCATCATGAGGGTGGCCAATCTTTAGTTCAGCATTTGAAGCTAAAAGTAGATAGATTGTATTAGCACTTTAGCATTGTGTGTGGTATTTGCTTCATAAGAAAGATAGATTGAGATTATAAGACCTCCAAAGGAGATGATAATTTCTTGATAATAGTTTTTTTTTATATTTATTGATGCTTACAAGGAAGTATGAAAATGTTGTAATTGTGACAAATAACCACTTTGGAGTTTTAGTGAAAGTGACATTTTGCCATTTTTACAAAATGCCTCAAAATTTCATGAGAAAAAAATTTTCTACAGAAACCAACTATTACCACCACAAATAAAAAATTTGGTCAAATATCCTACAGAAATGAAATTTTCCTAGAGAAAAGAAATGTTGACAAAATTTCCTATAGAAATGGAACATTGTCAAAATGTCCTGAAAAGTTTGGAAATGAAAGCTTGACAAAAATTTAGCAATTTTCCTATAGAAATGAAATTAATTAATTATAGAAATGGCTTTATACCACGTTTGTAAGACCACAAGATAAACAAACCGAAGACAGGAGGATACCCTTCGGAACCCTGAACATGTATACGGACGGGTCGAAGATGGAGGGAGGAACGG
Source organism: Haematobia irritans (assembly GCF_050003625.1). Lineage (NCBI taxonomy): Eukaryota > Metazoa > Arthropoda > Insecta > Diptera > Muscidae > Haematobia > Haematobia irritans. The sequence goes on along the minus strand of NC_134401.1, from coordinate 38,077,148 downwards.
GCAGCGGAATCTATCGCAGTGAACTAGAAATAAGGGAGTCTTACACGATGGATAGTGATTGCAGTATTTTTCAGGCTGAGATTTCTGCGATCACAAAGGCCGTTATTCGGAAGCGATATCAACTTCTTCATCGACAGTCAAGCAGTTGATATGGGACGAAAAGAAACATAAGATCTGCGAAATTTTGATGTCGATGAACAGAGAAGAATTGCGGCCACTGATTGGTATCATAACAGGACATAACACACTTGGGAAGCACATGGTATGAATAGGACTTACAGACGATGATATCTGTAGATGGTGCCTGGATCCGGAAGTTACGAAAGACTCGTACCACTCCCTGTGCCAGTGTCCAGCTTTATCCTTTAGAAGAAACAAGATACTGGGCTCTTTTTCTTACAGGTTCTCACTGATCTGCGGGAGTGCAGCTTAAGGGACATACTTGCATTCATCAGAGCCCTGGTTGGCGGACCGCATCGGAAGGAAGAAGATGGAAAGATCACATCGAGGAATCACAATGGACTTATACTGGTCTAAGTGGACATCAATTTCAACACAAAAATTAATGTCATCCTCTACAACCTAACCTAAATTTCTTAAAGAAATTAAATTTTTACACAACTTCCTCTACAAATGAAGTTTTGACAAAATTTCCTATTGAAATGAAATTTTGACAAAATTTCCTATTGATATGAAATTTTGACAAAATTTCCCATAGATATGAAATTTTGACAAAATTTGCTAAAGAAATGAAATTTTGACAAAATTTCCTATAGAAATGAAATTTTGACAAAATTTCCTATAGAAATGAAATTTTGAAAAAAATTCCTATAGATATGAAATTTTGACAAAATTTACCATAGAAATGAAATTTTGACAAAAATTCCTATAGATATGAAATTTTGACAAAATTTCCTATAGAAATGAAATTTTGACAAAATTTCGTATAGAAATGAAATTTTGACAAAATTACCCATAGAAATAAAATTTTGACAATATTTCCTATAAAAATAAAAATATGAAATTTTGACAAAATTTCCTACAGATATGAAATTTTGACAAAATTACTCATAGAAATAAAATATTGACAATATTTTCTAAAAAAAAAAAAAAATTGACAAAATTTCTCATAGAAATGAAATTTTGACAAAATTTCCCATAGAAATTAAATTTTGACAAAATTTCCTAACGAAATGACCAAAAATTAGATTTTTTCCTATTGATATGAAATTTGGTGAAATTTCCCATAAAAATGTAATTTCGAAAAATTTTCCTATAGATCTGAAATTTTGAGAAAATTTCTTATAGAAACCAAATTTTGAGAAAATTTCCTAAAGAAATTAAATTTTTAGAAAATTTCCTATAGAAATGAAATTTTTAGAAAATTTCCTATAGAAATGAAATTTTTAGAAAATTTCCTATGGAAATTCAAATCTTGAAAAAAATTTCTTTCATAATAAAAATTTGACAAAATTTTTAATATAAAAGATCTTGACCACATTTGCTACAGAAATGAAATTTCCTATAGAAATTATATTTTGACAAAACTTCCTATTGAAATGAAATTTTGGCAAAAATTCCTATAGAAAATGTCCTGATAAGTTGACAAAATTTCCATCGGAAATTAAATATTGACCAAATTTCCTTTAGAAGTTAAAGTGTGACAAAGTTTCCTTTGGAATTGAAAATTTGACAATATTTCCTAAAAACATGAAATGTTCATAAAATTTCCTATCAAAATAAAATTTTGAAACACTTTCCTACAGAAATAAAATTGTGAAAAGATATCCTATAGAACTGGAATTTTGATAAAATTCCTTATAGAAATTAAATATTGATAAGATTTCTACGAAATAAAAATCAGAATGAATTTTGACAAAATTTTCTATAGAAATTAAATTTTGAAAAATTCCTATAGAAATGAAATTTTGAAAAATTCCTATAGAAATGACATTTTGAGAAAATTTCCTATAGAAATGAAATTTTCTATAAACATGATATTTTGATAAAAATTTCTTATATAAATTAACTTTTGAAGAACTCTCCGATAGAAATGAAATTTTGAGAAAATTTCCTATAGAAATGAAATTTTGAGAAAATTTCCTATAGGAATGACATTGTGAAAAAATTTCCTATAGAAATGAAATTTTGAGAAAATTTCTACGAAATAAAAACCAGAATGAAATTTTGACAAAATTTCTAAAAAAAAGATAAATTTTAATAAAGTTTCCTATAGAGATTAAATTTTAATAAAATTTCCTATAGAACTGAAATTGTGATAAAATTTCCTATAGAACTGAAATTGTGATAAAATTTCCTATAGAGATGAAATTGTGATAAAATTTCCAAAAAGAAATTAAATGTTAATAAAATTTTTATAGAAATGAAATTTTGATAAAATTTCCCATAAAAATTAAATAAAAAAAAATTCAATAGAAATGAAATTTTGATAAAATTTCCTATAGAAATGAAATTTTGAGAAAATTTTCTATAGAAATGAAATTTTGAGAAAATTTTCTAAAGAAATGAAATTTTGAGAAAATTTTCTATAAAAATGAAATTTTGAGAAAATTTTCTGTAGAAATGAAATTTTGAGAAAATTTCCTATAGAAATTAAATTTTGACAAAATTTCTAAAAAAACAATGAAATTTTAATAAAATTTCCTTTAGTGATGAAATTTTAATAAAATTGCCTATAGAAATGAAATTGTGACAATATTTCCTATAAAAATTAAATTTTCATAAATTTTAAAAAGAAATAAAAGTTTAAAAAAATTCGAATAGAAATGAAATTTTGACAAAATTTCCTATAGAATTGAAATTTTCATAAAATCTGAAAGGGTAATGAAATTTTAATGAAATTTCAAAGAGAAATTAAAATTTGATAACATTTCAAAAATATGTTAAACGAAATTTTGAGAAAAAAAAAATATATAGAAATAAAATTTTGAGAAAATTTTCTATAGATATGAAATTTCCTATAGAAATGAAATATTGAAACAATTTTCTATAGAAACGAAATTTTTACAAAATTTACTATAGAAATTAAATTTTGAGAAGTTATCCTATAGAACTGGAATTTTGATAAAATTCCTTATAAAAATTAAATATTGATAAGATTTCTACGAAATAAAAATCAGAATGAATTTTGACAAAATTTTCTATAGAAATGAAATTTTGAAAAATTCCTATAGAAATGAAATTTTGAAAAAAATCCTATAGAAATAAAAGTTTAAAAAAATCCAATAGAAATGAAATTTTGACAAAATTTCCTATAGAAATGAAATTTTCATAAAATCTCTAAGGGTAACGATATTTTAATAAAATTTCAAAGAGAAATTAAAATTTAATAAAATTTCAAAAATATGTTGAACGAAATTTTGAAAAAAAAAATATATAGAAATAAAATTTTGAGAAAATTTTCTATAGATATGAAATTTCCTATAAAAATGAAATATTGATAAAATTCTCTATAGAAACGAAATTTTCACAAAATTTCCTATAGAAATTAAATTTTGACAAAAATTCTTATAGAAATGAAATGTTGATACAATTTCCTATAGAAATGTTTCCTATAGATATGAAATTTTTAGGAAATTTTCTATAAAAATGAAATATTGACAAAAATTCTGATAGAAATAAAATTATCTTTTCCCGTAAAGAAATTCAAAATTATGTCTTATGGGTGTGTCAAAGTTTTTTTCTTCCGTTTATTCTTTTAACTTTTATTAGGTTGTTCGCCAAAATAGACCAATTTACATGCAGAAGGCAAAATTAAAGCTAAGCCCAATAATATATACATTTGTTCTTTAGTAATGACCGCAAGCTGTATAAAGGCCATTACATTTCTGTTTATTCTGATGCGTGAGTTCATAGGCATTCATACACAAATAAAGCAAACAAAAGACTTAAGACACACACAACTTTTGCGATTTATTTATATAAACATCCTATTGATTCAACCTGAGTGATTCCACATTAGCTTCCTTCACCATTACGAATTGTTTGTTTATTTTCTGTCTTGTTTTTATATATTATATTTTTGAAGTCTGCCTTGCTTATGATTAACCTTTCAACACAATTGCCATAATCTTTGCGTAGATACAGAAAATTCACTTTCCATCTGATGATTATCGTCATCAGCAGAACTTACAGAAAAAAATGAAAAAAAAAACGAACTAACTAACAGCAGTGGCAGCATTGGCCAATGGCAATAAAGCCTACTCGCTTTATGATGATTATGATGATGGTATAGGCGGTGGTGGCTATGATGATGTCCAAGATTGCGATGATTTTGAGCTTTTTTATCTCTGTAGAAAATTACCCATAATTTGTATTGGTAAAATAAACAATTTACGCACTCTTAAGTGCTAAATTGCTTGCAATAAACCTTTTAACTTCTTACAAAAGGAAAAATCTCATAGTAAAATAAATAAAGACAGACGATTTCAAGGCATTTTGAAGTAAAAATATTAGCTATCTATGGACCATTGAACCTAAATTGAAAAACAATAAAGTAATCTAAAAATAAACAGCAGTTAATTGGTTTATCTCTAGCCAATACAGGTGAACAATATGAACTTGAACTCTTTAGTGTGTTTTAGATGGAGTTTTATTTATTCATGCTTGCTATAAAATGGACTTAATTGGAGAGACAACATAGAAATGTGTAGAAAAAATATATATTTTTTTGAATAATAATAATAATATACATAATAAAAATGCACAGAAAAGTTCCATACTTACGAAATAAATGACTTTCGTAAGTACCCTAAATAAACTTATATTAATTTAATTTACTTTCTATTTTATTGCAATTGAATACAGCGTTTTTAAATTAATTTAATTTTATTATATCTAATTTATTTCAATTTCAAATTAAATTTATTTTAATTTAATTGAAGTCATTGTGATAACTTGGCAAATTTATTGTAGTAAAACAAATTTATTTACATATAATGTATGTTATTATAATTTCCCTTTTTATATAAACCAATTTTTAAAAGTTTTCATTTTCTTGCTTTTTTTATTTAGTTAAATTTATTTATTTTTTATTTTTATTTTTTTACATCGAAATATTGCTCTAAGACCCCATAAAGTATATATATTCTGGGCCATGGTGAAGTTCTGAGTCGGTCTAAGCATGTCCGTCCGTTCGTCCGTCCGTCTGTTCCAATCACGCTAACTTCCAAACGAAACAAGCTGTCGACTTGAAACTTGGCATAAGTATTGATGTTATTGATGTAGGTCAGATGGTATTGCAAATGGGCCATCGGACCACTTTTTGGTATAGCCCCCATATAAACCGACGCTCAGATTTGGCTTGAAGGAGCAAAATTCATTCGATCTGGTTGAAATTTGAACGGTGGTGTTAGTATATGCTCTTTAACAAAAATGCAAAAATTGGTCAACATCTGTCCATAATTATATATAGCCCCATATAAACCGATCCCCAGATTTGGTTTGCGGAGCCTCTAAGAGAAGCAAATTTCATCCGATCCGGCTGAAATTTGGAACATGGTGTTAGTATATGGTCTTTAACAACCTTGCAAAGATTGGTTTACATCGGTCCATAATTATATATAGCCCCCATATAAACCGATCCCCCGATTTGGCTTGCGGTGCCTCTAAGAGAAGCAAATTTCATCCGATCCGACTGAAATTTGTTACATGGTGTTAGTATATGGTCTCTAACAACCATGCAAAAATTGGTTTACATCCGTCCATAATTATATATAACCCCCATATAAACCGATCCCCAGATTTAGCTTGCGGAGCCTCTAAGAGAAGCAAATTTCATCCGATCCGGCTGAAATTTGGTACATGGTGTTAAAATATGGTCTCTAATAAATACGCAAAAATTGGTCCACATCGGTCCATTATTATATATGGCCCCCATATAAACCGATCCCCAGATTTAGCTTGCGGAGCCTCTAAGAGAAGCAAATTTCATCCGATCCGGCTGAAATTTGGTACATGGTGTTAGAATATGGTCTATAATAAATACGCACAAATTGGTCCACATCGGTCCATAATTATATATAGCCCCCATATAAACCGATCCCCAGATTTAGCTTGCGGAGCCTCTAAGAGAAGCAAATTTCATCCGATCCGGCTGAAATTTGGTACATGATGTTGGTATATGGTCTCTAAAAACCATGCAAAAATTGGTTTACATCGGTCCATATCAATATAAACTTGACGTATTTCTTTCAATTTTGCATTTAAAAAACCTGAACACCCCTCATTTTGAAGGTGTGTGTGTGTAGAATGTTGCTCCTATTTTGATTTTGGAATTCACTCTTCAGTTGTCAAAATGCCGTCCAAGCAAGAAGAGCAGCGTATCAAAATTTTGCTCGCGCATCGCGAAAATCCGAGCTACTCGCACGCAAAGCTGGCAAAATCGCTAAAAGTTGCCAAATCAACCGTTAAAAATGTAATTAAAGTGTTTGGGGGAACGTTTGTCGACAGCCAGGAAGTATGGATCGGGGGGAAATCGAAAACCGGAAGCCGCTGAGACGACAAAGAGAGTTGCCGGTAGTTTCAAGCGAAACCCTAACCTCTCTCTCCGAGATGCGGCAAATAAGCTGGGTGTATCGTCTACAACCGTGCATCGAGCCAAAAAACGAGCTGGACTATCGACTTACAAGAAGGTAGTGACTCCAAATCGCGATGATAAACAAAATACGACGGCCAAAGCGCGATCCCGTAGGCTGTACACGACGATGCTGACGAAGTTTGACTGCGTGGTAATGGACGACGAAACCTACGTCAAAGCCGACTACAAGCAACTTCCGGGACAGGAGTTTTATACGGCAAAAGGAAGGGGAAAGGTAGCAGATATTTTCAAGCACATAAAACTGTCAAAGTTCGCAAAGAAATATCTGGTTTGGCAAGCCATCTGTACCTGTGGCTTGAAAAGCAGCATTTTCATAGCTTCCGGGACTGTCAACCAAGAAATTTACGTGAAAGAGTGTTTGAATAAACGTCTGCTGCCTTTCCTGAAGAAACACGGTTGTTCCGTACTGTTTTGGCCGGATTTGGCATCTTGCCATTACGGTAAAAAGGCCGCCAACAACGTGCAGGTGGTTCCCAAGGACAAGAACCCTCCCAACACGCCAGAGCTCCGCCCAATTGAGAAATACTGGGCTATTGTCAAGCGGAACCTAAAGAAGACCAAAAAACCTGCTAAGGACGAGCAGCAGTTCAAGGCAAACTGGCTTTCTGCGGCGAAGAAGGTGGACAAGGTGGCTGTACAAAATCTGATGGCAGGTGTCAAGCGTGAGGCCCGGCAATTCGGATTTGGAAAAGCGAAAGCCTAACTGAATATTTTTCCTGAATTTTATACTAATTGGACATGATAAAGAAATTTAATTTGATTTCACCGATTTACACGCGTTTTCCCTTGACCAAATTTTGACCGTATCACCCTTTAGCCCCCATATAAACCGATCCACAGATTTGAACTCTGGAGCCTCATGGATTAGCAAAATTCATCCGATTCGATTGAAATTTGGTACGTGATGTTAGTATATGGTCTCTAACAACCATACCGTAATTGGTCCATATCGGTCCATAATTAACATATATGTAGCCCCCATATAAACCAATCCCCAGATTTGACCTCCGCAGCCCCTTGGAAGAGCAAAATTCACCTGATACTGTTGAAATTTGGTACGTGGTGAAAGTTGGAACATTGATCTAGTATATGGCCGCTAACAACCATGCCAAAATTGGTCCATATCGGTCTATAGTTATATATAACCGATCCCCAAAAATAATCTACCAAAATTTTATTTCTATAGAAAATTTTGTCAAAATTGTATTACGATACAAAATTTTGTCAAAATTTTATTACGATATAAAATTTTGTCAAAATTTTATTACTATACAACATTTTGTCAAGATTTTATTTCTATAGAAAAATTTCTCAAAATTTAATTTCTATAGAAAATTTTGTCAAAATTGTATTACTCTACAAAATTTTGTCAAGATTTTATTTCTATACAAAATATTGTCTATGTTTTATTTCTATAGAAAATGTTGTCAAAATTTTATTGCTATAGAAAATTTTGTCAAAATTTTATTTTTATATAGAATTTTGTCAAAAATTTATTTCTATAGAAAATTTTGTCAAAATTTTATTTCTATAGAAACTTTTGTCAAAATTTTATTTCTATAGAAAATTTTGTCAAACTATTATTTCTTTAGATGATTTGGTCAAAATTTTATTTCTATAAAAAATTTTGTCAAAATTTTATATCTATGGAAATTTTGTCAAAATTTTATTTCTATAGAATATTCTGTCAAAATTTTATTTCTATAGAAAAATTTCTCAAAATTTAATTTCTATAGAAAATTTTGTCAAAATTGTATTAATCTACAAGATTTTGTCAAGATTTTATTTCTATAGAAAATTTTGTCAAAATTTTATTTCTATAGAAAATTTTGTCAAAATTTTAATCCTATAGAAAATTATGTCAAAATTTTATTGCTATAGAAAATTTTGTCAAAATTTTATTTCGATAGAAAATTTTGTCAAAATTTTATTTCCATAGAAAATTTTGTCTTAATTTTATTTCTATAGAAAATTTTGTTAACATTTAATTTCTTCTTAATCAGCTTTTTTTGTTTAATATATACCCCGTATGGACTAACTTACAATTGAGAAGACGGTGTTAAGAAATTTTAAGATATCTTGCCATCGGCAAGTGTTACCGCAACCCAAGTAATTCGATTGTGGGTGACAGTCTTTAGTACAAGTTTCTATGCACACGCAGATAAGGAATATGATCACCCAAACCATGTTCCAAGAGCAATATGTTACTTTTTCACGGAAAACATGTTGCATGTTTGTCGAAACCATGTTCTTTTCTCGGAAATTATGTATCTGATTTCGGAAAGCATGTTATGTTTGACGAGAAAAGAATATTTTTACGTCAAAAATGCTACATGGTCGCTGTAAAAAAGTAACATGGTGCTCTTGAAACATATTTGAGGTGATCATATTCCTTCTCTGGGTGCAATCCATGGTAGAGGGTACATACTTGTTTTTTTTTTTAATTTTGAGAAAATTTCCTATAAAACTGAAATTTTGACAACATTTCCTATGAAATAAAAGGAAATTAAATTTTGCAAAATTTCCTATCGAAATGAAAGTTGGACAAAATGTAGAAATGAAATTTTAACAAAATTTCCTATAGAAATTAAATTTGGACCAAATTAACAATAGAAAGGGAATTTTGATAAAATTTCCTATCGTAATGAAAGTTGGACAAAATGTAGAAATGAAATTTTCACAAAATTTCCTATAGAAATTAAATTTGGACCAAATTACCAATAGAAAGGAAATTTCGATAAAATTTCCTATCGAAATGAATTTCTGACAAAAATTTTAATAATAATTTTTTATAGAAATGAAATTTTAATAAAATTTTTTTATAGAAATTAAATTTTTACAAAATTTCCTATAGAAATTAAATTTTAACGAAATTATCTATCGAAATTAAATTTTTACAAAATTTCCTATAGAAATTACATTTTCATAAAATTTCAAGTAGAAAAAAATTTTAATAAAATTTCTAATGGAAATGAAATTTTGATTAAATTTAATATACGTGTTCCAAAGACATTGAGTTTCGTCATCTGTGCCAAACTAAATTTCTTTTCAAAAAAGAAATGTTTACAAAACTATTGTTCCCGAAATGAAATTTTTGCAAAATTTTCTATAGAAAGAAATTTTAACAAATTTCCTATAGAAATGAAATTTTGACAAAATTCCTTATAGAAATTAAATTTTTACAAAATTTTCTATAGATATGAAATTTCTTATTTACTTATATTAAATATCTTTTACGTTAGTATAATTAAGTTCAATTGGATTATATATTTTATAGTGCTTAATTTTTTTTATAAATGTTTTTTAAACAATAGAATAGAAACAATTTTTCAAAAACATGGAACTGTGATCAGAGAATGAGGCCGACCAATTTTTGTCGGCGGTGGCTGGCACTAAATTGTTGCCTCCGGCGGCGGCGGCGGCTAAACAGATAAGCCGATACAAATTTGCCCATTCGGCGGACAATTATCCATTATAAAATAATTTTTAAATTATTCAAATGGTAATGAGATTAGTTGTACAACCAATCTTACAATCAAATTTACATTTCATTCAAATTTTCTGAGCTAAATTTCTGCAAATTTATTATAGCACCTTGAAAATGATTGATTGTGGGTGAAAGGTTCAAAATTTTGGAAACAATACGACAATTATTAATAAATTTTTCTGATTTAAATCGATATTTTTGATTACTTGGCGGCTAAACTTGAGTCGAGATGAGTCGACATATTCGGCGGCCGCGTCGACTGGCAAAAATGGTCGGCGACGCGACTCGGCCGTTTCATTCTCTGACTGTGATACGTTTGTCGAAATAAATTTATTTTGTAAAAACAAATGTTTACAACAATCTTTAATTCTAACACGATCCGTGTAGAATTTTCTGTAATTAAAGAGCGATTTTTTATTCTATTTAATTAATTAATTTGTCATGTAATTTTTTTAATTAAATTTATTTATACAAATTAATTTTAATTAACCATTAGCTTAGATAGTTTAATTTATTTGGGTTTAACCTATTACAGTTTTGCGCTTTTATAAATATTTTCTCAGGTACAAAGTTCCTACATAAATTTTTACAAAAGGAATTTTGAAAATAGTCAATATACAATTTTGGCAAATATAGAATTTTGACATATTTGTACATTGAAAAGGAATTTTAAAAATAGTCAATATAGAATTTTGCCAAATATAGAATTTTGACATATTTGCCTATAGAAAAAAAACAAAAAGAAATTTTTACAAACCCCTATTTAGTCTTCACACGTTCTGTATAGAAATTAAACTTTGGCAAAATTTTATTTAATTAAATAAAAATTTATTGGCTTTGAATTTTATGAACATTATTCAATCTATTAAAATTTAATTTACTTTCCTTAAATTTAATTAAATTTCTAAAAATTATTTTAATTTAATTACATTTTTCTTTGATTTTAATTTACATAATTTCTAAACTTTGCAACTGTTTACTGGACAAAAAAATATTCTATTTTGTTGCAATATGTCAAACATTAATTTTGGGAACTTTTTTCCTTTTCTAGAATACTATCAAAATTTGTCTATATTTCCATCATAAAATAACGAAAATCAGCAAATTTTCTCAGATAGTATGATACCATTTATTTCACGCAAAATCAAATCCCATGGCTTCCACAACAACACAAAAAGTCATCATACACACCCAAAGACCCTTCAAAGAAATAATAATAATACCAGTCGTAAAGCTTTGAAGCGTAAAAGTGTTAATCCATTATCTCATATAGGCACACACAGGTTTTTTGCAAATACCTTCATTTTCTAAGAAAACAATTCACATACCGCCCCATAGCCCAAATAAATTTGCTACGTGCAGGATAGTAAAACCAATCCCAATCAACTCCCTCATCAAATATGTTTTTTTTTTGTTGTGTTTTTAGCTTGTTTAACTGACCATTGATGCCATGGATGGGCTTTAGGGAAGACTCAAGGGAATTTGATGTCGTTGACGACGCAAAAGCCAACAGGGCATATTCAACTTGGTGGATGGCATATTCACATATTAAAGAGCCATCCATTTTAGCGGTGGTGGTGGCCGACAACGACTCATTGTTTGTTTGACTTCTCCGCCATGTGGAAAAGTTTTATTTTAACGACCGGAAAGTAAAACCAATCAAAATGCTGACGATAGCCGAAAAACAAACGCCACGCCACACAAGACAGCTCAGAAATCGAAACAAAAAAAAAAAAAACATAAAATAGTCAAAACAGATAAATGAAGGAAGCAACCATCATCTCATGCAATCATGTGCGCCATATTCTGTACTCAGTCAGTAGATAATAATGATGATTATGATGAACCCTAAAACACTTGTTGTAAATGTACGCGACTTAGAGAAGAAATCAGGAAAAGAGTTGGTATAAAGCAAGACACAGTCAATGCTGTACATCTCCCACAATTTTTTTTTCTTGAAAGTAATGCACGTAACAGTGATTTGTAGAGCAAAACAAAAGACTTAAGTAACAAACACAGGATTTTCAAGGGTTGTATAAAAACGAAAACCCTTAAGAATTAAATTAAGCTGGAGAAAACAATAACTGAAAAATAAATTTAAGTTAATTTAATTACATGTAAATAACTTATACAATATATAAAGAAAATTAAAATAATTTAATTTAATAAAAATGTTTAATGTAAATTATTTAACTTAAATGAAATAAAATTATATTAGAGTAAATGAAGTTATTTTATATTTAGTATAATATTAAATTAATGTAATATATAAATTTTATATAAAAATATATTTAACAAAAATTAAATAAATTAAATTTTATTATTTATACTAAATTAAATAAAATTGAAATTGAAACAAGTATATACGGCCGTAAGTTCGGCCAGGCCGAATCTTATGTACCCTCCACCATGGATTGCGTAGAAACTTCTACGAAAGACTGTCATCCACAATCGAATTACTTGGGTTGTGGTATCATATACTATCACCACGTACCAAATTTCAAGCAGATCGGATGAATTTTGCTTCTCTAAAAGGCACCGGAGGTCAAATCTGGGGATCAGTTTATATGGGAACTATATATAATTATAGACTGATAGGGACCAATTCCTGCATGGTTGTTGGATACCATATACTAATATCACGTACCAAATTTCAACCGAATGGGAAGAATTTTGCTCTTCCAACGGGCTCTGGAGGTCAAATCTGGGGATCGATTTATATGGGGCCTATATATAATTATGGACCGATACCGACCAATTTTTGCATGGGAGTTAGAGGCCATATATTAACACCACGTACCAAATTTCAACTGAATCAGATGAATTTTGGTCTTCCAAGAGGCTCCGGAGGTCAAATCTGGTGATCGGTTTATATGGGGGCTATATATAATTATGGACCGATGTGGACGAATTTTTGCATGGATGGTTAGAGACCATATACTAACACCATGTACCAAATTTCAGCCGGATCGGATGAAATTTGCTTCTCTTAGAGGCCCCGCTAGCCAAATCGGGGGATCGGTTTATATGGGGGCTATATATAATTATGATCCGATGTGGACCAATTTTTGCATGGTTATTAGAGACCATATACTAACACCATGTACCAAATTTCAGGCGGATCGGATGAAATTTGCTTCTCTTAGAGGCCTCGCAAGCCAAATCGGGGGATCGGTTTATATGGGGGCTATATATAATTATGGACCGATGTGGACCAATTTTTGCATGGTTGTTAGATACCATATACTAACACTATGTACCAAATTTCAGCCGGATCGGATGAAATTTGCTTCTCTTAGAGGCCTCGCAAGCCAAATCGGGGGATCGGTTTATATGGGGGCTATATATAATTATGGACCGATGTGGACCACTTTTTGCATGGTTATTAGAGACCATATACTAACACCATGTACCAAATTTCAGCCGGATCGGATGAAATTTGCTTCTCTTAGAGGCCCCGCAAGCCAAATTTGGGGGTCCGTTTTCAATACCATCCGACCTACATCAATAACAACTACTTGTGGCAAGTTTCAAGTCGTTAGCTTGTATAGTTCGGAAGTTAGCGTGATTTCAACAGACGGACGGATGGACGGACATGCTCAGATAGACTCAGAATTTCACCACGACCCAGAATATATATACTTTATGGGTTCTTAGAGCAATATTTCGATGTGTTACAAACGGAATGACAAAGTTAATATACCCCCCCATCCTATGGTGGAGGGTATAAAAATTGACTTATTACAACTAGGTTAGGTTAGGTTAGGTTAGGTGGCAGCCCGATGTATCAGGCTCACTTAGACTATTCAGTCCATTGTAATACCACATTGGTGAACTTCTCTCTTATCACTGAGTGCTGCCTGATTCCATGTTAAGCTCAATGACAAGGAACCTCCTTTTTATAGCCGAGTCCGAACGGCGTTCCACATTGCAGAGAAACCACTTAGAGAAGCTTTGAAAACTTCAGAAATGTCACCAGCATTACTGAGGTGGGATAATCCACCGCTGAAAAACGTTTTGGTGTTCGGTCGAAGCAGGAGTCGAACCCACGACCTTGTGTATGCAAGCGGACATGCTAACCATTGCACCACCGTGGCTCCCCAGGACTAAATCCTATATCCTATACTAAAATATGGACCGTTTCGGCACACCTCTTTATGGTCCTAAAACACTTCTAGATTTAAAATTTCAAGCAAATTGGATAAAAACTACGGTTTCTTGAATCCCAAAACAACTACGGTTTCTACAAGCTCAAAAAGTAAAATCGGGAGATCGGTCGATATGGGGGCTATACTAAAACATTGACCGATGCTCACCATTTTCGGCACACCACTTTATGGTCCTAAAATACCTCCAGATTTGCAATTTGAGGCAAATTGGATAAGAATTACGGTTTCTATAAGAGCAAGAAATAAAATCGGGAGATCGGTCTATATGAGGGCTATACCAAAACATGGACCGATACTCACCATTTTTGACATACCTCTCTATGGTCCTAAGATACGTCTATATTTCTAATATCCGCCAATTTGGATAAAAACTACGGATTCTAGAAGCCCAAGAAATAAAGTCCGGAGATCGGTCTATATGGGGGCTATACCAAAACATGGACCGATACGAACCATTTTCGACACACCCCTTTATGGTCCCAAAATAACTCTAGATTTCCAATTTCAGGCAAATCGGGTTGTAAATACAGTTCCTAGACGCCCAAGAAGTAAAAGGTTGGCTGATAAGTCCCCGTCTGACACATAGATGGCGTCGCTAGTATTAAATGCATATTATTTTTATATAGTACCAACCTTCAAATGGTTCGTGTCAAAATTTGACGTCTGTAAGTCAATTAGTTTGTGAGATAGAGCGTCTTTTGTGAAGCAACTTTTGTTATTGTGAAAAAAATTGAAAGAAAGGAATTTCGTGTTTTGATAAAATGCTGTTTTCTGAAGGGCAAAAATATGGTGGAAGCAACCCCTTGGCTTGATAATGAGTTTCCGAACTCTGCCCCAGGGAAATCAACAATAATTGATTGGTATGCAAAATTCAAGCGTAGTGAAATGAGCACGGAGGACGGTGAACGCAGTGGACGTCCGAAAGAGATGGTTACCGATGAAAACATCAAAAAAAATCCACAAAATGATTTTGAATGACCGTAAAATGAAGTTGATCGAGATAGCAGAGGCCTTAAAGATATCAAAGGAACGAGTTGGTCATATCATTCATCAATATTTGGATATGCGGAAGCTCTGTACAAAATGGGTGCCGCGCGAGCTCACATTTGACCAAAAACAACAACGTGTTGGTGATTCTGGACGGTGTTTGCAGCTGTTAACTCGTAATAAACCAGAGTTTTTCTGTCGATATGTGACAATGGATGAAACATGGCTCCATCACTAGACTCCTGAGTCCAATCGATAGTCGGCTAAGTGGACAGCGACCGGTAAACCGTCTCCGAAGCGTGAAAAGACTCAAAAGTCCGCTGGCAATGTAATGGTCTCTGTTTTTTTGGGATGCGTATGGAATAATTTTTATCGATTATCTTGAGAAGGGAAAAACCATCAACAGTCACTATTATATGGCGTTATTGGAGCGTTTGAAGGTCGAAATCGCGGCAAAACGGCCTCATATGAAGAAGAAAAAAGTGTTGTTCCACCAAGACAACGCACCGTGCCACAAGTCATTGAGAACGATGGCAAAAATTCATGAATTGGGCTTCGAATTGCTTCGCCACCCACCATATTCTCCAGATCTGGCCCCAGCGACTTTTTCTTGTTCTCAGACCTCAAAAGGATGCTCGTAGGGAAGAAATTTGGCTGCAATGAAGAGGTGATCGCCGAAACTGAGGCCTATTTTGAGGCAAAACCGAAGGAGTACTACCAAAATGGTATCAAAACAATTGGAAGGTCGTTATAATCGTTGTATCGCTCTTGAAGGGAACTATGTTGAATAATAAA
Source organism: Haematobia irritans (assembly GCF_050003625.1). Classification (NCBI taxonomy): domain Eukaryota; kingdom Metazoa; phylum Arthropoda; class Insecta; order Diptera; family Muscidae; genus Haematobia; species Haematobia irritans. The sequence goes on along the minus strand of NC_134401.1, from coordinate 38,061,091 downwards.
AACGAATTTTAACAAAAAACAAGTATATACGGCCGTAAGTTCGGCCAGGCCGAAGCTTATGTACCCTCCATCATGGATTGCGTAGAAACTTCTTCTAAACACTGCCATCCACAATCGAATTACTTAAGTTGCGGTAACGCTTGCCAATGGCAAGGTAGTAGACATAAAAGTTTGACAAAATTTTCTACATAAATAAAATTTTAACAAAATTTTCTATAGAAATAAAATTTTCACAAAATTTTCTATAGAAATAACAAGTATATACGGCCGTAAGTTCGGCCAGGCCGAAGCTTATGTACCCTCCATCATGGATTGCGTAGAAACTTCTTCTAAACACTGCCATCCACAATCGAATTACTTAAGTTGCGGTAACGCTTGCCAATGGCAAGGTAGTAGACATAAAAGTTTGACAAAATTTTCTACATAAATAAAATTTTAACAAAATTTTCTATAGAAATAAAATTTTCACAAAATTTTCTATAGAAATAAAAATGTTGACAAAATATTCTATAGAAAGAAAATTTTGACAAAAATTTCTACAGAAATAAAATTTTAACAAAATTTTCTATAGAAATAAACTTTTGACAAAATTTTCTATAGAAATAAAATCTTGGTAGATTATTTGTGGCTCGAGTGGCAACCATGATTATGAACCGAATAAAATTTGAACAAAATTTTCTATAGAAATAAAATTTTGACAAAATTTTCTATAGAAATAAAATTTTGAAAATGATGAAAATTTTATTATGAAACGAATAAAATTTTAATAACATTTTCTCTAGAAATAAAATTTTGACAAAATTTTCTATAGAAATAAAATTTTGACAAAATTTTCTATAGAAATAAAATTTTGACAAAATTTTCTATAGAAATAAAATTTTGGTAGATTATTTTTGGCTCTAGTGGCTCATGAACCGATATGGACCAATTTTTGTGTGATTGGACCAATTTTGGTATGGTTGTTAGCGACCATATACTAATACCACGTTCCTAATTTGAACCGGATCGGATGAATTTTGCTCCTCCAAGAGGCTTCGGAGGTCAAATCTGGAGAACGTTTTATATGGGGGCTATATATAATTATGGACCGATATGGACCAATTCTGGCACGGTTGTTAAAGATCATATACTAACACCATGTTCCAAATTATAACCGGCTTGGATGAAATTTGCTTCTCTTGGAGACTTCGCAAGCCAAATCTGGGGATCGGTTTATATGGGGGCTATATATAATTATGGACCGATGTGGACCAATTTTTGCATGATTGTTAGAGACCATATACCAACACCATGTACCAAATTTCAGCCGGATCGGATGAAATATGCTTCTCTTAGAGGCTCCGGAAGCCAAATCTGTGGATCGTTTTATATGGGGGCTATATATAATTATGGACCGATGTGGACCAATTTTTGCATGGTTGTTAGAGACCATATACCAACACCATGTACCAAATTTCAGCCGGATCGGATGAAATTTGCTTCTCTTTTAGGCTCCGCAATCCAAATCTGGGGATCGGTTTATATGGGGGCTATATATAATTATGGACCGATGTGGAACAATTTTTGCATGGTTTTTAGAGACCATATACCAACACCATGTACCAAATTTCAGCCGGATCGGATAAAATTTGGTTCTGTTTTAGGCTCCGCAAGCCAAATCTGGGAATCGGTTTATATGGGGGCTATATATAATTATGGACCGATGTGGACCAATTTGTGCATGGTTGTTAGAGACCATATACCAACACCATGTACCAAATTTCAGCCGGATCGGATGAAATATGCTTCTGTTAGAGGCTCCACAAGCCAAATATGAGGGTCCCTTTATATGGGGGCTATACGTAAAAGTGGACCGATATGGCCCATTTTCAATACCATCCGACCTACATCGATAGCAACTACTTGTGCCAAGTTTCAAGTCGATAGCTTGTTTCGTTCGGAAGTTAGCGTGATTTCAACAGACGGACGGACGGACGGACGGACATGCTTAGATCGACGCAGAATTTCACCACGACCCAGAATATATATACTTTATGGGGTCTTAGAGCAATATTTCGATGTGTTACAAACGGAATGACAAAGTTAATATACCCCCATCCTATGATGGAGGGTATAAAAATGTATTTTTCTTTGTTAGACCGGGGACTTAGCAGCCAACCTGTTATAATCGGGAGATCGGTCTATATGGGGTCTGTACCAAAAAAACATGGACTGATACACCCCATTTTCGACTCACCAATCTTTGATCCTCAAATACCACTAGATTTTCAATTTCAGGCAAATTAGATAGAAAATACAGTTTCTGGACGCCCAAGAAGCAGAATCCGGAAATCGGTCTATATAGGGTCTACACCAAAACATGGACCGATAGGCACAATTTTCGGCACACTCTTTGATGGTCCTAAAACACCTCTAGATTTCCAATTTCAGGCAAATTGGATAAAAACTACGGATTTTAAAAGCCCAAGACCCCAAATCGGGAGGTCGGTTTATATGGGGACTATATCAAAACTTGGACCGATGTAGCCCATCTTCGAACTTGCCCTGCCTGCAAACAAAACACGAATCTGTGCCACATTATTGAAGGCTGTAGCGTGATTACAACAGACAGACAGACGGACATGCTTATATCGTCTTAGAATTTCTCCCTGATCAAGAATACATATATACTTTATATAGTCGGAAATCGATATTTCGATGACAAACTTATTATAGTCCCATCACCATTCTATGGTGGTGGGTATACAAATTAATTGAGTTTTGCAATCACCATCAATTAAATTTTTTTAATTTTTAAAATTGAATCAATTACAAAATTAATTGAAATTTGCTAATGAAATCAATTAATTTTGTAATCAAGTATTTTTTATGCCTAATTAAAACTGTGATTTTCATGATTGAAGACATTACAATTAAAAAATTAATTGATTATTAATTAATTAATCATTTAATTTCGTGATTGAATCAGAAAAAATTAGTTTGTGTGTACCACTGTAGTAATGCAGGCTAGAAATTGCCAATATTTGAGTTTACATCTTAAAGCGCCAAAAAGGCAAAAACAAGTAACGCCATAAGTTGCCAATAAAAATCCATTCACTGTGTAACCTATAATTTGGAAGTAACGCGTGTGAGCTTTAACAATAACCCACTGATATAACAAAATCGAATCCAGACAAAGTATAAGAAGATGATAAACAAAGCCAATGATACCATTTTATCCGCAATAAATAAAAATGTAGGAACAATGAAAAAATATGGAAACTATTTTTCCTTCAAAGTCTGTTTCGTATGATAATATGATGGGAAAGAATCAAGATGCCACCAAGATGCCAGAAACAGATGATAGCATTCCTTCAAATAATAAGGCCTTGTTATTAATATACATTTCCTCCTGAAACTGAAGCAAGTGGAGAAGACTTTCAAATCTATTTTGCATATTTCATATAGGTTGAGCAATTTATTTTCTCATAGTTATAATTTCTTCTGATTCTTAATTTCAGCCCAATTTTTTTATTACACTGTAAGTTTATGTAAATTTTTTTTTAAGAGTAATCGTACACAGCACTGTCCCTTCCAGAGACAAGAATATATATGCCGACCGATATAGATTTTCGAACATCCCCATTGTTTACAAATACTTTCGTTGTTGTAGTATAATAAAAATTAAAATTTGTGTCATTTTTTTATAGCTTAGCATAATATCTAGATCTTTAACTAGATGACAATGATATGAGTAAAATTTAATCGTACGTTTAATCTTTTATTTTTAATTTTTATTGCTATTCATTGGTCCTATGGTGATTAGCATAGGTGATAAACAAGATTAGCAAAGTAGAAAATCCTCACACATTCACACTAGCGTTTATTTTATATTTTTAATTTATTTAATCTCTTTTATTGAATTAAGATACTTAAATAAGATAAACACTTGTTGGAATATAAAGGACAACATAAAAATTGAAAAAAAAAATGCTTTAGCTCTATAAATTTTTATTTGTCTAATTGAGTGGCCTCCCATTGCGAATAATCAAGACAAATGTGAGCCATTGAAAATTTCTTTCATAGTTTATGAATGGATAGAATTATTAATTTGATGGTCCCTTAATAGTTATTTCGAATTTATTTCTTATGATATTTTAGTTTATTTATTTATTTTTTTTTTTTTCATATTTATACTTATAAGTAAATTATAATCATAAATGAGGATAAAGCTATGACAACGAAGGTCTTAAGCTTTAGCGTATGTGTATATAAATTTACTGTATTATTTAATACAATTTTGTGGTTCTTGACATGTAAAATTCATTAAAATAGATTCAGGTGAGCAATTTAATATATTATTATAAAGACTACAAAAAATTAAAAAAAGATAATAATATGTAATTATTATATATAATATATGTTATAGAACACGAAAAATAAATAAAATACTAAATGGAGTGGTAAAGGTTACTAACTTTAAGGAATTTGATAAAGTCAATTTTCTTATCTGAGCTATCGAGTTCTTTTAAAAGTTCCAATAGACTATTCCCTTGCAAGAATCTTTCTTCTAGCTCTTTCATTTTAGGGCAACGTAATCCCAAATGGGTCATACCTGTAGAGGGATTCTTGTATAATTCACAACAATTTCTCCTACTTTTGTCCAAGACATTGTCATGTGTGAATTTACAATGTCCGAGCCAGGGATGGAAAATACAATTTTTAAGAAAGTACAAAAAAGATACTTTTTTGAGCGAAAAAGTATTTTTCACTAAATTTTAACAATAATTCCATTGGAAGATTATTGTCAAGAGCTCCCTTAAATTGAATTTTAAAGAAAATAAAATTTTGTTTGCCAACTCCTAAATTTTAAATATTTTCTTTTTTTTAGTCTTATATTCGCCTACAAAGACTACCGTAGTATTGTAATCGCGGCTGCCACAGCTCTACTTTATGGTACTACATAAATTTTCTCTGGATAAATAAAAATAATTTTTTGACAAAATTTTCTATAGAAATAAAATTTTGACAAAATTTCCTATAGAAATAAAATTTTGACAAAATTTTCTATAGAAATAACATTTTGACAAAATTTTCTATAGAAAAAAAATGTTTCCAAAATTGTCTATAGAAATAAACTGTTGACAAAATTTTCTATAGAAATAAAATGTTGACAAAATCTTCTATAGAAATACAATGTTGACAAAATTTCCCATAGAAATAAAATTTTGACAAAATTTCCTATAGAAATAAAATTTTGACAAAATCTTCTATAGAAATAAAATGTTGACAAAATTCTCTATAGAAATAAAATGTTGACAAAATTTCCTATAGAAATAAAATTTTGACAAAATTTCCTATAGAAATAAAATTTTGACAAAATTTCCTATAGAAATAAAATTTTGACAAAATTTCCTATAGAAATAAAATTTTGACAAAATTTTCTATAGAAATAAAATGTTGACAAAATGTTCTATAGAAATACAATTTTGACAAAATATTCTATAGAAATAAAATTTTGACACGATTTTCTATAAAAATAAACTTTTAACATAATTTTCTATAGAAACAAAATTTTGACAAAATTTTCAATATAAATAAAATTTTGACAAAATTTTCCATAGAAATAAAATTTTGACAAAATTTCCTATAGAAATAAAATTTTGACATAATTTCCTATAGAAATAACATTTTGACAAAATTTTCTATAGAAATAAAATGTTGACAAAATGTTCTATAGAAATACAATTTTGACAAAATATTCTATAGAAATAAAATTTTGACACAATTTTCTATAGAAATAAAATTTTAACATAATTTTCTATAGTAACAAAATTTTGACAAAATTTCCTATAGAAATAAAATGTTGACAAAATTTTCTATAGAAATAAACTGTTGACAAAATTTCCTATAGAAATAAAATTTTGACAAAATTTCCTATAGAAATAAAATTTTGACAAAATTTCCTATAGAAATAAAATTTTGACAAAAATTCCTATAGAAATAAAATGTTGACAAAATTTCCTATGGAAATAAAATGTGACAAAATTTCCTATAGAAATAAAATTTTGACAAAATTTCCTATAGAAATAAAATTTTGACAAAATTTCTATAGAAATAAAATTTTGACAAAATTTCCTATAGAAATAAAATTTTGACAAAATTTTCTATAGAAATAAAATTTTGACAAAATTTTCAATATAAATAAAATTTTGACAAAATTTCCCATAGAAATAAAATTTTGACAAAATTTTCAATATAAATAAAATTTTGACAAAATTTTCAATATAAATAAAATTTTGACAAAATTTTCAATATAAATAAAATTTTGACACAATTTTCTATAGAAATAAAATTTTGACACAATTTTCTATAGAAATAAAATTTTAACAAAATTTTCTATAGAAATAAAATTTTGACAAAATTTTCTATAGAAATAAAATTTTGACAAAATTTCCTATAGAAATAAATTTTTGACAAAATTTCCTATAGAAAGCCAAATATTGATGAATTATATGACCAACACGTTCCTTTGATATCTTTAAGGCCTCTGCTATCTCGATCAACTTCATTTTACGGTCATTCAAAATCATTTTGTGGATTTTTTTGATGTTTTCGTCGGTAACCACCTGTTTCGAGCGTCCACTGCGTTCACCGTCCTCCGTGCTCATTTCACCACGCTTGAATTTTGCATACCAATCAATTATTGTTGATTTCCCTGGGGGGGCAGAGTCCGGAAACTCATTATCAAGCCAAGTTTTTGCTTCCACCGTATTTTTTCCCTTCAGAAAACAGTATTTGATCAAAACACGAAATTCCTTTTTTCCATTTTTTCACAATAACAAAAGTTGCTTCACAAAAGACGCTCTATCTCACAAACTAATTGACTTATAGACGTCAAATTTTGACACGAATTATTTGAAGGTTAGGCAGGTTAAAGTGGCAGCCCGATTAAGATTCAGGCTCACTTAGACTATTCAGTCCATTGTGATACCACATTAACTAAAAGTACCTATTACATATGGGCACTTCTAGTTTTGAAGGTTGGTACTATATAAAAATAATATGCATTTAATACTAGCGACGCCATCTATGTGTCAGACCGGGGACTTATCAGCCAACCTTACAGAAATGTTGTCTACAGACCTCCGGTGAGGTGTGTTCCTTTGTGTGAGTTCGAGGTATCAAATTTCCAGAAAGGTTCGTTCTATCCTAGAAACAGTTTGATTTTATGGTATGTCCCATGAGTCACATAGTGCCACTATTCGGTTGAGGGCAGAGTTCAAATTTTCGAATTTCTTGTTCTTTCTAACCCTCTTGAGAAGGGATGGAAGGGGAGAACCATCGTTTACCAAAATTGTTTTGAACAATTTAGCGCAAGCCATATCTCTAAGTTCTTCGATAGATGAAAGTTCGGATTCAAACAACATGTTCGAGATTCTGGATGTACGATGGGCACCTAATGCGATACGAATAGCCGAGTTATAAACCGTCTTGATTTTATTTAGGTTAGCTTTGGATGTAAACCCTTAGAGATATAGACCCTACATTATCTTAGGAAGAATTAAGCATTTTATAATTGAGATTAGAGAAAATGTGTTACATTGGAACATTCTATTAGAAAGGCATTTTAAAACATTTAGGCTATTGTTAATAGAAAGAAACAGTCGTTCAACATGGGGACTCCAATTGTAACTCTAGTTGAAGATAACACCAAGAATTCTTAGTTTATCTACAGATGATATCTGAAAACTGTTGCAGCTCAGTATTGTGGTACAGTTCCCTTTTTTACAGATGTGTGTTATTTACAATATTAGATTTTGTAATTCACATTTTAATTTCCTTTGTGAAATATTCACACTTCAAATATTCACTATTCAAAAAACAAATGAGAAATATTTCACCATTGAATTTCATTGGAATTTCAAATTAAATTACTTACCACATATTTGCAATTGTGGTGTTTGGACGACGTATAGGAAAACATTTGGAAAAAATTCAATTTTTCCTTATTCCAAAAATGTTTTTGTTTTTTTATCCACACACTCACACAATTCTTTGGTAACTTCATATAAACTATGTGTGTGTGTACATAGAGGCACTAACCACTAACTGGTAAGGAGGGAGAAGTAGAAACCTTAACGCTCTAATGATGCAACATATGTTTTCACATGTTGCACTTTACTTTTAAGCTGCCGTCCACATCGTTCTATGGCGTCTTAGCCTATTCACTAAAGCCCATAGAGCATTCGTATGTGGCCATTTCTGGCATTGTGCCACAATATCAAAAGTTGTTGTGGTTGTTGTTGGCGTTTGTGATATTGTTGGCAGCAGCAGCAACAACAGCAGCATTAATGCTGTTGCAATTACGCCACACCATGACTGGTTAGTTACTCTATACTTGGGGTCGGAAAAGCGAGGATCATTGTTGGCTTTTGTGGTAAACTGGTGGTAAAGCTCTTTTTACTTTTGTTTTAAGCCGCCTTAAGTGGGTTGGTATAAACAAATTAAGTCAATAAGTCGGCCTTAAGCCTTTTTTACTATTTAATATTTTCCCCCTCAACCAAATAGCTACGAATTTCATAAAGTCTCACCATGCAAGTATCATTGCATGGTTTGGTTGATAACGAACAAAAGAAAAACAACGAATATCTATACAACAGGTTTTCCTTTCCCAGGATGAGGCATGCGGCGGTTGATCGCTGTAAAGGTCCTTAGGTATGTATCATTCTTTTTGGATTTTGTTTTTGTGCCACATATATGGCAACACCTACTGCCATAATTTGCTTAAAGTTCCCATCTATAACTGAACGCCAAGAACCAAGAAATGTCTAGAGTAGTGAAATCGAAATGCCAACAATCATTGGAAGACCAACACCAATACGATTCGTTTTCTCTCCCTCGGCCTCGTTCTCTTCGTTCTCCTCTCTATAGATATCGATACTTGTAAATTGTCTTACCACGTCAGGTTATGGCTCTTTATCTATGTTATGGCCAAGGGTAAAATAAGAGGAATATATATCTAAACAAGTTTACATGTCGAAATAAAAGCATACGAATATGTAAAAGTCCTTATCAGGTCTTTATCAATAATGTTGCTAGATAAACATTAATATTTACAAGGACGACACCGACCAGACTATAAAAGGCCAATATCACTAATTTATGAAGCCATATAGTTTGGTAAGAGAAACGCTAAAGCATACCAGACATCTATGAAATATACCGATATATGTGTAGGAGGTCCTTAGTCAATTGTTTTTTTTTTATCATTTAACAACAATATCTACAAGAAAGAGGGCGGTGAATATGTCAAAATAATTTAATGAATTACCAGAATTAGTTCCTCTTAATATCATGTGATTTTAGAAAATATAACCATTTAAACTACTTTTAAAGAAGCCTAAATAAAATATCGAAACCTATCATATCTCATACTGGCACAAAGCATTTTGTGTACACGTTTGTGCCTTAAGTCTTTTGTTTTGAAATATAAAAATATGGATATCGATACAAAAACTAGTATATACGGCCAGGTCATTTCTTAGGTACCCTCCACTAGCGAAAAAAGTTCTACTCAAGACGGTCATTTACCTTGCCGATGGCTTAAAATTTCATAGCATTGTCTTAGTCCATATGGAGATATATTAACCCTTTCGACCCTAAAGTTGCCTGTGGGCAACTTTTTGTGTTTTTAGACTCACGTCAGCGTTGTTTTTGTTTTTGTTTATAAAACTGTAACGGTATCGAAAGCTACAAGTGTTTTCTTCAAGTTGAATGAAAAATCAGCTAATTTGGTTGTCAATTAGCAAAAAAATTTTCATTAATATGCACGTCATCATCAAGAAAAAAATATTTGCGAATTGAAAAAGAGGTTTTTATACATGTGACTTTTTTCAAAAATTACAACTAAAATGTTGAAAGTTTTTATTAAATCTATTGTAGTACATGCCAAATAAAATATTTCTGGAAGTCAAATCTTAGAACTGCAGAAAAACAACAGATGGGAAATTTTTAAAATTGAAAAGTTGCCTGTGGGCAACTTTGGGCAATTGTGGTAGTAAAATTACATATTTTTGAACATAAGACCTGGAGAAAAAAGATTTGAAAAACAATGATTTTGAAAAAATTTTTAACTTCAATTGGGATGTCCCAGTGACGAGAAATGCGGCAATGATGTGGAAAACATATCTGCAGTGCAGTGGGGAATTTGGAAGGAATCGTAAAAAGGGAGGAAGCCACTTCTTGGCAACATACTAGTGGATTAGCACGAATATTGACGCTTTATTATACTTTGGTTTTTTACACCGCCAGTTAAATTGACATGGGTTAAAAACAAAAAAAAAAACAAAACATTTTCGTGAGTCACGCGAAGCCGTGAATGAAATTTAATCGAAATCTCGTGAATGAAATTTAAACGAAACCTCGTGAATGTGCGTGAACGGGATTAAAGAAAAATGTGTGGCGCGTGAGCGTGAGTAAAAATCTAATCGTGTTCGTGATTGTGAGTGAGTAAACTTTCTCCGAAATCACGCTCCCGATAAAAATTTACTTTCACGATCCAACCCACGCTCACGATCCAACTCACGCTCAAGATAAAATTCACGTTAACAATAAAAATTCATATTCACGATAAAATTCGCACTCACGGTAAAACAGACACAAAAAGTCACAATCACGAACAAATTCAAGTTCACGATTAAATTCAAGCTCACCGATTTTAATCACCTTTACTTATTTAATCGCGCTTAAGATTTCAATAGCGTGAGTCACGAGAAATTTCGTTAATTACCAGACTTTTATTGGGCCACGAAAATTGTCGTGTTCCGATAATATTCGTGACTTACGAGATTTGCCATGAATTACGGAAATTGTCGTGAATCGTGAGAAAGCGTGAGACATAAACATTGTTCATGTGTGAGCTTCTGCGAGTATGACTTTTCATTTCGTGACCGTGAATTCCTACCCACATGGCATGCGTGAGTACAAATATTTCTTCGTGAATGTGTTTGAGCGTGATTGAAATTTCAGTCAATCGCGCATCTAAGTATATATTTACTGTAAAATAACAAAAAAACTTAACAAAACTCCAATAAAACGTAATACGTCTATCATTACAAAACAAAATAGTTTGTAGTCACAATTGCCCAAAGTTGCCCACAGGCAACATTCTCTACCGCCTAAACGAATGGGCGTGGCGACCCGAAATTTTGGCTAGACGCTTCTTAAATGACTTCAACATGATTAAAAGTAAAAAAAAAATTTAGCGATACCTATAAAAATTCAGGGTCGAAAGGGTTAAATACCTACCCAGCAAAAAAATTGGAAGTTGTTCCACAAACATTTCTTTTAAAACCCAGCCCAGAATCCCCCATCGAGTTTTTTCAACTTCCGATGCAGTCCTTTTGGACAAGTCCACAAACATATCTTCTAAAGCGCATCGTGGGATCCCCCAATGATTTTTTTCTACTTCCGATGCAGTCCTTGTGGACAAGTATTGGAAAGAACGCAATCAGGGTATTTTAAGTGCAAATTGTGTACAATTAAATTTTACAAAAAATAGAAAATTAATAAAAAACAAGTATATACGGCCGTAAGTTCGGCCAGGCCGAAGCTTATGTACCCTCCATCATGGATTGCGTAGAAACTTCTTCTAAACACTGCCATCCAGAATCGAATTACTTAAGTTGCGGTAACGCTTGCCGATGGCAAGGTATCTTAAAACCTCCTAACACCATCTTCTAAATTGTATGTAAGTCTATACGTGTTATATATTAAATCAAAACAGATCGATCCAATACGTATACAATTCAGTTTGACAAAGTAGACATAAAATTTTGACAAAGTTTTCTACAGAAATAAAATTTTAACAAAATTTTCTATAGAAATAAAATTTTCACAAAATTTTCTATAGAAATAAAAATTTTGACAAAATTTTCTATAGAAAGAAAGTTTTGACAAAAATTTCTAAAGAAATACAATTTTAACAAAATTTTCTATAGAAATAAACTTTTGACAAAATTTTCTATAGAAATAAAATCTTGGTAGAATATTTTTAGCTCGAGTGGCAACCATGATTATGAACCGAATAAAATTTGAACAAAATTTTCTATAGAAAAAAAATTTTGACAAAATTTTCTATAGAAATAAAATTTTGACAAAATTTTCTATAGAAATAAAATTTTGACAAAATTTTCTATAGAAATAAAATTTTGACAATGATGAATATTTTATTATGAACCGAATAAAATTTTAACAAAATTTTCTCTAGAAATAAAATTTTGACAAAATTTTCTATAGAAATAAAATTTTGGTAGATTATTTTTGGCTCTAGTGGCAATTATGATTATGAACCGATATGGACCAATTTTTGTGTGATTGGACCAATTTTGGTATGGTTGTTAGCGACCATATACTAACACCACGTTCCTAATTTGAACCGGATCGGATGAATTTTGCTCCTCCAAGAGGCTCCGGAGGTCAAATCTGGAGAACGTTTTATATGGGGGCTATATATAATTATGGACCGATATGGACCAATTCTGCCACGGTTGTTAAAGATCATATACTAACACCATGTTCCCAATTACAACCGGATTGGATGAAATTTGGAGACTTCGCAAGCCAAATCTGGGGATCGGTTTATATGGGGGCTATATATAATTATGAACCGATGTGGACCAATTTTTGCATGGTTGTTAGAGACCATATACCAACATCATGTACCAAATTTCAGCCGGATCGGATGAAATTTGCTCCTTTTTGAGGCTTCGCAAGCCAAATCTGGAGATCGGTTTATATGGGGTCTATATATAATTATGGACCGATGTGGACCAATTTTTGCATGGTTGTTAGAGACCGTATACCAACATCATGTACCAAATTTCAGCCGGATCGGATGAAATTTGCTTCTTTTTGAGGCTCCGCAAGCCAAATCTGGGGATCGGTTTATATGGGGGCTATATATAATTATGGACCGATGTGGACCAATTTTTGCATGATTGTTAGAGACCATATACCAACACCATGTACCAAATTTCAGCCGGATCGGATGAAATTTGCTTCTCTTAGAGGCTCCACAAACCAAATCTGGGGATCGGTTTATATGGGGGCTATATATAATTATGGACCGATGTGAACCAATTTTTGCACGGTTATTAGAGACCATATACCAACACCATGTACCAAATTTCAGCCGGATCGGATGAAATTTGCTTCTCTTTTAGGCTCCGCAAGCCAAATCTGGGGATCGGTTTATATGGGGGCTATATATAATTATGGACCGATGTGGACCAATTTTTGCATGGTTGTTAGAGACCATATACCAACACCATATACCAAATTTCAGCCGGATCGGATGAAATATGCTTCTGTTAGAGGCTCCACAAGCCAAATCTGAGGGTCCCTTTATATGGGGGCTATACGTAAAAGTGGACCGATATGGCCCATTTTCAATACCATCCGACCTACATCGATAACAACTACTTGTGCCAAGTTTCAAGTCGATAGCTTGTTTCGTTCGGAAGTTAGCGTGATTTCAACAGACGGACGGACGGACGGACGGACATGCTTAGATCGACTCAGAATTTCACCACGACCCAGAATATATATACTTTATAGGGTCTTAGAGCAATATTTCGATGTGTTACAAACGGAATGACAAAGTTAATATACCCCCATCCTATGATGGAGGGTATAAAAAAACAAAAAAATAGAAATTAAGAAAAAAAAAGTAAAAAAATAATTAAAAAAATTAATTTTATCCCCGCTGGGATTTGAACCTGTGCCGTTTGACTTGTTCGCTTCCATGAAAGTTCTTTTGAGAAGGTTCGGCAGATTACGAGAATTTTTAATTTTTTTGTTGATTTTTAATGGAAAAAATATATTTATACGAAAATATATGCCGAAAATAAAAAATAAAAAGGATGCATGACATAAAAAAATATTTTTTTAGAAAAATATTTGCTAAAAAAATTGCCGCTGGTGAGATTTGAACCTGCGTTTGTTATTTTTTCGTTCATACTAATAAAGAACATTTCCAGAAGCAATTAAAATGTTATTCCTTGGTGTCGTATTACGATCATAGCACAAACATTTGAATTGGCCTTTCGACGCTTTATGTTCAATGGCGTTTGTGGCTGAGTGTGCTAAGGCGTTCTGTTGTGGTGTCAGCAAACCCAGGTTCAACCCTGGTCAGAGCGAAAAAGTTTTTCAAACAGTAAAAATTAGATAATAGGAAAATAATCGTGTAATAAAACATATGTTTCAAAAAAAAGTGAAATTGGATGAAAAAAAAAATTTTTCGCTTTTTAAATTCCTTCATTCAAACTAACTTCCAGGGCACAACTTCTAAAGCAATGCAAAGGATCCAAAAAGGGAGTACTTCCGTCCTATGACAAGTCCATGTAAAATTCATTGGAGATGATCCAAGTTTGCACTACTTCCGGATCACAGATTGGGGATCCAAACTACTTTTTTTGGAAGCTCTTTTTTTGCTGGGTATATAAGCCAATTCATTTCTAGAGTAGTCTATAAATAATTATGAACCTATAAAAACGTATATTTTGCACAGTAATTAGAGGGCCAAATTTCAACCGGATTGGATGAAATTTGTCCCTCCAAAAGTCAAGTTTGGGTGTCGGTTTATATGGGAGCTATATTTATTTATGAACCGATGGTTTGGATGGTTGTTAGCTGCCGTAGACTTTGGTAGACATTATAATCCAAATATCAACCAGATTAGATGACATTTACTTCTTCAAGAGCATCCTCAAACCAAATCTGGGTTTATATGGCAGGCTGTACCTAAAAGTGATCCCATATGGGCCATTTGCAATCACGGCTACCATTCGAGCCAAAAATAATCAACCAAAATTTCAAGAACCAAAAACCTACCAACCAAAAAAATTTTATTTTGGCAAAATTTTATTTGTCAAAATTTCATTTCTTTAGAAAATTTTGTTAAAATTTTATTTCTATAGAAAATTTTGTTAAAATTTTATTTCTATAGAAAATTTTGTCATAATTTTATTTCTATTAAAATTTTGTCAACATTTTATTTCTATAGAAAAAATCACCCTTATTCCTGAAGTCGCCCTCGCTCTCGCCGTCGCTTTTTGTCGTCTGTCGCTTTTAAGTCGTCTCGTCATTCAATTGGTATTCCTGTGAAGTGGCGACGGCGACGACGATGATTACTTTTTGTACCAATTACAATACTCGGTAATAAAAGGCTGATATCACTAGAAAACAATCAGCTGATGTGCAAAAAAATGAATTTGAATTTTTTCGGCTTAAAATATTTTTATTTCCGTCGGAAAATCAAGAAAAATAATTAATTTGACTTGGGAAAAAATGTGGATATATATTCAAGGACAGTAAGAGCCTCCAAAACTATAAAAATGGAGACGACGCTTAGATCAATGGCACAAAGATCATCATGAAAGAACACAATCAGCTGATATACAAAACTGAAATTTAATTATTTGCGTTTAAAATGTTATTTGTTTGTAATCCAATTTTGACTTGGAAAATCAAAATAAATGATAAATTTCACTCGGGGAAATGATTTATATATTTACATTAGGACAATAACAACATCCGCACATATATATATTAGAACGACTTTGACATTATATGCCCAAGGATCATTCAAAGTTCGTGAAGGACACATTTGTTATCTAAATTTGGTGCTAAATAAAATACATTGGCCTTGAAGGGTTTCTATTAAAAATAAATGGAATTGAAAATCAACACGTTTACTTTAATTGTACAGTGTT